>NW_024081241.1:919379-1041204 GCF_003009895.1 Hyaena hyaena | reverse complement strand
TTGAATGCTGACAAAAACTGAGGACTGATGGATGTGGGGGGGGGTGGGCATGAAGGAGGACACTTGTGGGGATGAGGACTGAGTGTTATGTGGAAACTAATTTGACAATAAACTATTTGTAAAAAAAAAAAAAAAAAAAAATGGGGAGCTCTCTGTGTCCCGAGAGTGAAGTGCTTGCTTCAGAGCTTTGGTCTCCCTCTCTCTCTGCCCCTCCTTTGCTCGTGGTCTCTCTCTTTCTCTTTCTTATAATTAAAACTATACTGAAATACCATGTTTTACCTGATATTAACAGATTTGCTAAGGATTAAGTTGTGTCTCTCCACCCTACATCCCCTACATCCATATATTGAAGCCCTAACCCTCACCCAGTGTTACTTTGGAGATAGGACTTTTAGGAAGTATTAAAGTTAAATGAAGTCATAGAGTTGTAGCTCAATAGGATTGGTAGCTTTATAAGAAGAGGAAGAAAGAAAGAGGCCTATCTCTCTGTCTCTCCCCATGTGCATTTTTGAAGGGGAGCTCATCTGAGCACTTAGTGAGAAGACTGCTGTCTGCAAGTCAGGAAGAGGCCTCTCACTAGAACTTGACCATGCTAGTAGTACCCTGGTCTCAGGACTCTAGATTTGAGAAAATAAATTTGTGTTGTTTAAGCTACTCAGTCTCTGATATTTTGTTATGCAGCCTAAGCTGACTAATACAACACTATAAAATAGAATGTGGAAAAAAGCAAGCACTCAGTTTATTACTTACGGAAATATAACTTGGTATGGCTTCTATAAGGAGCATTTTGGCAATATAAAAAAATGCCAAATGTGGATGTTCTTAGACCTAGCAAATCTACTTTTAGAAAAGTAGTCCTATTCATATACTCAAAAAGTAGAAAAAGATATGTATATAAGATTATATATTGGGTGTTGTTTGTAATAAAAGACTTGAGGGACACCTGGGTGGCTAAGTCGGTTAAATGTCTGACTCTTGATTTTACCTCAGGTCATGATCTCATGATTGGTGGTTTTGAGCCCCACATTGGGGTCCACTTTGAGAATGTGGAGCCTACTTGTGATTCTTTCTCTCTGCCCCTCCCCGGCTCATGTGCACACATGTGCCTACACACTCTGTCTCTCAAACAAACTTAAAAAAAAAATAAAAGATTTGAAACAGTAGCTAAGATTTACATAGTGTCCAAAATGGATCAGGAGGTCTAAGCTTTTTATGTGTATTCATTCACTAATTCTGATGACAGCCTTTTGAAGTAGGTCATATTTTACAGAAAGAGAAACTGAGGTAAAGTAAGTTAGCCACAGTTAAATAGTAAGTGAATTCCTGAGTTCAGGATTTGAAGCCAGAGCAGTTTGGCCTTAGTTTTATTTCTTGATCCATATCCCACCAATAGGTGGGATAGTAGTAGTAAAATAAAACTATGCATTTGTAAAAAAAAAAAAATAAAAATGAAAAAAGGAAGAAAGGAAAGAAAGAAAGAGAAAAAAGGAAGAAGAATGCCTGGATGGCTCAGTTGGTTAAGTGTCCAACTTTGGTTCATGTCATGATCTAGTGGTTTGGGAATTGGAGCCCCACGTTGGGCCCTCTGCTGTCAGTGCAGAGCCTGCTTCAGATCCTCTCCCTCCCTCTCTCTCTGCCCCTCTCCTACATGCGTGCATGCATTCTCTCTCAAAAGTAAATTTGAAAAAGAATAAGAACATTTTATGTATAAAATATCTTCAGAAGGATGCTAGGGAAAACTGGCAACAGTGTTGACTATGGCAGGGATAACTGGGCACCTCGGGGATAGATTTTGCACTATACTCTGTTGTAAAAATTTTGAACCATGTGAAAAAATTGCCTATTCAAAAATAAAATTATATTTTTAAGGAGTGTATATTGTATCCCAAAGTATTAGTAAATATCTGTGACTGTGTGGGTCTGTTTATAAATGATAAGATGAATAGATAACTGGGGGAAAAAGATAAATCTCACGTGCAGAAGAATTCCCAATAATTTATATAGATACTCTGCCTTCAAGGAGAAGGAATATAACTTGCCATTTCCTTAAGGAATGGGCTGCACATATTGACTTCCTTCCAAAGAGCCCAATATTAGGGGTTCAGAGGAAATAGCTTCGCAGTGGAGAAACTTATCTGGCTAACTACCTCAGCCATATCATCAAGGACTACGTCAATAGCATTAAATCATGTTGGTAGTAGGTACACTTGATATGATGTGAGGAATAGCACTTTACGTCTGTGGTCTTTTTCCCCAAAACCCATAATTCCAGTTTAATCATGAGAAAAATATCAAATAAATTTTAATGGTGGCATATTCACACAATAGCTGAATTTTAGTCAAGGTCATTAGAACCCAGCAAAGTTTAAGAAAACATTGTCCCTGCCAAAAGAGGCCTAAGAAGACATGACAGTGAAAGGTAATGTGGTGTCCTGTGTAGAGTCCTGGGACAGAAAAAGGAAATTGAGTAAAAACTAGGGAAACTTGAATAAAATATGGACTTTAGTTAATGGTAATGTATCAATATTGGTTCATTAAATTGTAATAAATGTACCATACTAATGTAAGATGTCCATAATAGGGGAAACTATGTATGGAGTATATGAAATCTTTATTATTATCCCAATTTTCCTGTAACTAAAATTGTTCTTAAAAACAAAACCCATTTTTTAAAGAGTATACGTAATAAATATATTGAATAATACAAAAGTAAAATTGAAATTCAGGTCTCCATGCCTTATTTCATAGAGCTTAACCATAAACTTGGGAAGAGAGCCTTAGCATATTTCGTTTTAAAGTCCACAGGTGATTCTAGTGTATAGTCAGAGTTGAGACGTGACTTAAGAATTTACTCTTGCTTGAAAATCTTATTTCTGGGGGTGCCTGGGTGGCTCAGCTGGTTAAGCCTCTGATTCTTGATTTTGGCTCAGGTCATTATCTCGCAGTTGGTGGGACTGGGCTATACTCTGACAGGGTGGAGCCTTCTTGGGACTCTTCTCTCTCTGCACCACCCCTGCTCACTCATTCACTCTCTTTCTAAAAATAAACATTAAAAAAATCTTATTTCTGAATTTTTAAAAATCATGAGTAGCCAATACCTGTATATTCAAATTGTTGGGTTTTTGGGTGTAGGGGAGATGTTTCTCATTATAATCTTTTTTAGGTCTTTTGAACAGTGTGCTCAGGGTTTATTTCCCTGTTTCTTTATTTTAGATGTTTATCTTTAGTGTACACATGTCTTAAGACTTCGTAATGTTTTTAAAGCTTGGCTACATTGTTTCTCTGATGTTCAGTATTTAATATTCTCTTGCTTTTTTTCAGGCCGTATTTTCTCTTAATTCATTTCGTGCCAACTCTCACTTTCAGATGATTCCTAAATATTCCACCAAACACACCTATAAGTCATAATTGGTGAATAGCAGAAATCTGTTTTTTATGAGCTGTGTAATTCATTTTCCTCACTTGGAACTCTGTAATTTCTCAACCATATAGATGAAGAAACTATGTAAACATTTGCTAGTCCAGAAAATTACTTCATTCTTGACCATCACTGAGGGCTTTCCAGCCTGGTACACAAATTCTTATTTCAAGTAAATATTCTTAATACTCCCTAACATTTTTTTAATTGTCTCTTCAGTTTCTTAATGCCGATATGAATTCACTAGATCATGTATTTATCAAGAAGATTATTTTATACACATTTTTTTCTAAGCCACAAATTTTCTAATGTTTTTCTTCTCTGAATGTGTTTATTTAGCTCTTAAGTTATTGGGACTTCTGGTTTGGTCAAAACAATGCTAATGATCACTGTCATTTACCAAAGATAGATTTTAGAAAGAAGTGTTCCTTCTTGTCTTGCTTTCTGTCTTCTTACTGAATAGTCCATACTCTGATGCCTCTTTCCTGACTAGTAGCTTCAGCCTTCTTTAGGAGCTTCCTCTGGTCTTGTCCTGTTCGGCATTTTCTTTTTAAGATACAGATTTGATCATGTCACTGTCTTGTTTGGGGATTCTTCATTTCTCCCCCCAATTCCCTTAGATATAGGATAATCTTAGCCATTAGTATTTACTGATCATGGTACTGTTTTATAACGTGAAGTAATTTAATTTTAATAAGAACCCTATAAAACCAGTACTCCTTTTATTCCAAATTTATAGACAAGAAGCTGAGCGTAGGGAGGTTAAGTAGCTTATCTAAGGTTCTATAGTTAGTAGGCGGCAAAGCCTGAACCCCATTCTGTTGACTCCTGAGTTTCTTTAAGTAGATCCCCCATTACGCTTCTGCGTGCATTTTTGCCCTCTTTCTGTGCAGCCCTCCCCTCGTTCTTCAGTCATAGGGGTCCACTTACTTTCTCCTATTTACCTTGTATTTTCTCAGCTATGACCCTTATACTTTCACTTTCACTTTCTGCCCATAGAAACCCTGCTTCTCTTTTTATGATTCTTTTCAGATATCACGATTAAAGTGACAATCCACCTTTCCAGTTAAAGTTTTTTATTCCCTCTCCTAAAATTTTATTTATTTTTGATTTTTGGCATTTCCTTTATCAGGTTATATATTTGTTTTATTTCCATCTTCCTACTAGATTTTTAGTTCCTGGGAGGGGAGGGCTGTCTTACCTTTACAAACCATGGGACCAATGCCTTGCACTTAAAAGACATGCAAAAAAATGTGAATTTTTAAAATGAATTTTATTCATACAAATATTTTGTTAGATATTTTTATAAGGATGGAAAGTAGAATCTTTTTTGTTAATACTTAAGAATTGTTGCAACTAATTTATGGGGATTTTCTAATTTGGTGATACTTTATAAAGTTTTATTTTATTTAAAAAATTTTTTTTAATGTTTATTTTTGAGAGAGAGAGAGAGAGAGAGACAGCATGAGGAGGGGAGGGTCAGAGAGGGAGACACAGAATCCGAAGCAAGCTCCAGGCTCTGAGCTAGCTGTCAGCACAGATCTCGATGTGGGGCAAAAAACCCACGAACTGTGAGATCATGACCTGAGCCAAAGCCGGATGCTCAACCGACTGAGCCACCCAGGCGCGCCTTCACAAAATTTTAATTTCAAGTTTTAATATTACATAAAAATACATTTTTTATCCTATACTTTCATCTTTTCTTTCTTTTTTTTTAACTTTCTTTATTTTGAGAAGTGGGGTGGGGGACAGAGGATCCAAAGTGGGCTCTGTGTTGACAGCAGAGAGCCCGATGCAGGGCTTGAACCCACTAACCATGAGATCATGACCTGAATTAAAGTTGGGCACTCAACCAACTGAGCCACCCAGGTGCCCCTACTTTTATCTTTTTCAGCTGAAAATTATATACTGTTACATATATGTTTAAAGCATATAAAGTTTTGGAAGTATTGGTAACTCAAATAATTGAAAGGAGAATTAATATAAAGTTTCTAAATATTTCTGTACTTTTTCATTATTTTACTCAGGTTTAAAAAAATTCAACTCAAATATCTAAATAAGTCTTTATTTTTAATCTTTAAAAATTTTATATTTTCCAATAAAATTTAGACCTTTTTAGAGAAATATATAAGAATTTGTAATGGGCAAATTAAAAGCAGAAGAAAAGGAGAAGGTATCTCCCCCTAAAACGCATGCCTAAGATCCTAGACTCATGCTGGAAGTGGGCTACAAATTTGGCTTTGCTCTTTCCAGTGAGTGAAGTAAACAGAAAACATGATTAGTTGTATGATCAAATTGTTCATAAATTTCTTTTCTGAGTCCTCAAAAAGAAGGGCTGTCATCTGGAGTAGGTGAGTCGTATCCTCAGCAACACCCCTGCAGTAGATGCATTACGGCTTAGTGTGGCATACGTATCAGGCTGTCTAGTGCAGGCCAGTGGCATACTACCTAGTCCATTAAAGGATAGTCTGTGAGGAGCCAGAATAAGTCAGTGAGAGTGTACAATCCTGAGATAAGCTAAAGAAATTTGAAATACTTCAAGCAACATTTCCCAAGGCACTGGTATTTTAGAAGACGGTCTTGGTTTTGATTTAGAAATTAAATAGTTATTTTTATAAGGCAAGGACTTACAAGTTTCCCTTACATAACTTTATTAACTATAAACACTTTTAGAGCTCATACCTTCATAGTTTTAGCCCTTGGTATGCCAGTGCCCAAAGTGTCAGCTCTATAGCCACAAACTATAGAAGCCTTGAAATAATATACATAGGGTATATATGAACAGATCTGTAAGCCTCCTACTCTGGCCAAAGGTTTTTTTTTTTTTTTTTTTAAATGTTTTATTTATTTCTAGGAGAGAGAGAGAGAGACAGCGTGAGCAGGGGAGGGTCAGAGAGAGAGGGAGTCACAGACTAGAACAGGCTCCAGGCTCTGAGCTGGCAGTCAGCACAGAGCCCGACGCGGGGCTCGAACCCACAAACCGCGAGATCAGGACCTAAGCGAAAGTCGGACGCTTAACCGACTAAGCCACCCAGGCGCCCCTGGCCAAAGGTTTTTTAAGAAGAAAGTTACCATAATGAATCATGTACTTGTAATTACAGTGAGTAAAGAAAGTATTAGATAAATGCTGGAGGCTTTAGGTGCATCTGTCAAAAATGTTGGAATTGATACTCTTGTGACTGTAGTTTGGGAATTGCTAATCATCTACCAGCACTGCTCAATAGAGTTTACTGTGATGGTGAAAGTGTTATATAACTGCACATTCCAAAATGGTAGCCTAGCCAGTAGCTAAGGTGGTGATTGAGGACATGTAATGTAGCTAGAGTGACTGAGGAACTGAAATTTTACTTGAATTTAATTTTAATTAAAATAACTGCATGTGGCTAGTAGCTAAAGAGGAAGCTCGGTTCTAGAGGACGGAAAGAATGTTGTTCTCTCAGGCTGTGTAAGGTAGAGTAGCAGCAAAGTTCAAGATTGTATTCTCTGTCAATGACTGAATAAAGACATCCCATGTTTTTAAGAGACATGAGCTTTATGATAATGATTATATTTAAGTGTGCTGTTTTGTTTTTGAGCTTGAAAATTAACCAAGGATGCATGAGTACATGGTTGATCTTTTAGATACTAATACAGTTGTTTTCAGACCATGTTAGGCTAAAAACTACATTTCAAATTCTTTCATAAGATAGAGACATTTACTCATAAAACTAGAATCCTGTGGGTATACTGATACAGGACTGTTTTCCTGTAGTTTCCAGAGTGTGGATTCTTTGGCATGTATGACAAAATTCTTCTCTTTCGCCATGACATGAACTCAGAAAATATTTTGCAGCTGATTACCTCAGCAGATGAAATCCATGAAGGAGACCTAGTAGAAGTTGTCCTTTCAGGTAAGTAAATTGCTTCTTATATTTTGTTGCCTTTTTTCTTCAACAAGCATTATTTTTTGTACTTAATGCTGTGTTCTGTTGTACCTAGTCTTTATACTATAGTTGCTTAACTTCTTTCATCTATAATCATGGCTACCAAGCAATTTTTACTTTTAGGAAGGTTATATCACAGATAAAACAGTAGGAAAATAAGCCCTGAATTGTTTATTTCAGTGTTGTTAAGCTAAGGGAATTATCATTTGAACCACCAGAGGGATATACTCTTTGAAATAAATTGAAATAAAACAATTATACTAAAATTATACTAAAATTTTCCCCATTTCTATGAAGAGCATAGAAGAAGAGAATTGAGGCTCAAAAAAGAAAATCAGGAAAAAAGGAGAAATCATGAAGATGTGGAAGAGGAAACTGCCATACTGATCATTCCTGTGATTTAATGCTGCTCTTTCCCTGTGTGTTCCCAGTGGGCGTTTTCTTACCTCCCTCCTTTCCCCCCCTTGCCACCCGTTGCTCTTCAGCTCCTTCCATTTCGGATCGCATCCAAGAGCAGGTGGGCAGGATTGTTAGGGAGGAATGTAAAGGAACAGAGAGTGCACCTAGTAGGCCTGCAGAACTTATCGTTTCACAGGAAATGAGGGAGGGAGAGAGAAAAGAGAATGAGAGCAAGGAAGAGAAGGAAAAGGAAAGCCAGCCAAGAGTCCAGAGTCCCGCCACCAACTTTTCCTCTTTTCAGAGTCATCTTTGCCACCTGTTCCTCAGATCCTCTCTCCAATCACCTTTCCTGATTGGTCCTCGATCCTTCCCATTTGATAGCTGCTCATATTTTAGAGTCTCTTTTTCTTAAATACTAGGACTATGGGTGGAGAGAGAGAGAGAGAGAGTGAGCGCGCGCACGCTTATCCTGAGATCCTGTTTACCATTGAGGTTAAGTTCCACAGTTTTATGGTTTTTAAGGTTTTTTTTCCCTTTACTGTTCTGTTTCCCAGTGTGTTATAAGTTAAACAGTTGTAGACCTAACAACCATTTGTGATCTTGTCACTATGAGAATATTCTTTTAGAGGGCAAAATACATACCTGCAGACCTACTTGTGGAGCTCAAATTATTTGGAGCTGATGAACTTCCTAAAATAGTTTGAAAGCCACAATATTAAATACCGAGAATAGTTTATTTTTATGATGAATGAAACTTATAGAGAAAAAAGATCCATGTACTTTGACATAAATGAATATGGTCAACATTCTAATACTATTGTAATTGCAAATATAGGGTTTATTTTGGTACTTGTCTTTTTTAAAAGCTTTGGCCACAGTAGAAGACTTCCAGATTCGTCCACATACTCTCTATGTACATTCTTACAAAGCTCCTACTTTTTGTGATTATTGTGGTGAGATGCTCTGGGGATTGGTACGTCAAGGACTGAAATGTGAAGGTATGTGTTCTGAGTTTTGGTATCTTTTGAAATGGGATCTTGCATTTGCACTCTCTAATCATTAATGAAAGAATAAGATCATTGGTTGATGACTTGGTGGTGACCAGGGTTTAGAACCGGACAGATCTAGTTGTTCTGAGTTAGAATTGGTAAGGGATAGGAGGCAGGTACACATTTCCAATTAGTCCTGTAAATGCTCTAAGGTGGAAGGTCAATAAAGTTTTTCTGCAAAGGGCCAGAGAGTAAGTATTTTAAGTGTTACTGATTAATAGTCTCTGTCACAGCTACTTAAATCTGCTTTGGGCCAAGGAAGCTATAAACAAGAGATAGAGAAAGGAACAATGCCATGTTTCAATAAAAATAATTATGAACACTAAAATTTGGATTTCATTTAATTTTTACATATGGGAGGAATTTGGTACAGAGTGTACAGTTTGTTGAAGTGCAGACTGTTTGTTCTCAAACTTTGCCATGCATCAGAAGCACCTTGAGGACTTGTTAAACATACTTTGCTAGGACCCATCCCCAGAATTTCTGATTCAGACGATCTGGGGTAGCGCCCAGTAATTTACACTGAATTTTTTGGCTCCCACTTAGTTTGTCACCCAGGTTCTTAATTAGGTAACTATTGCTGCCAGAGAAAATGAATGAAATAAAAGAAGCATCTATTTTTTTATTTAACATAATCTTGTATTAAAGTTTCTGTAATCTATTTTTTTACCTTTTAAAATATATTTAGGCTGTGGATTAAATTATCATAAACGATGTGCCTTCAAGATTCCAAATAACTGCAGTGGAGTAAGAAAGAGGCGTCTGTCAAATGTGTCCCTACCAGGACCTGGCCTCTCAGTTCCAAGACTCGTACAGACTGAGTATGTTGCCCTTCCCACAGACGAGGTATGTATGGTAAGGCAGTAAGAGGGCATTTTACTACTTATTCCTTCTGTTTCTGCAAGATATATGATATCATCCTAGAACATAAATTATAGACTAAAGACTACTAACAATTCCTACACTCAAGAAACTTAAAATATATTACTAGAGTTTGCCAGGAGTAACGAATTGCATGTTATATTCTTCAGGACCATGTTATCACTTGGACCGCCGCAGTAGCCTCCTAACCAGCATCCCAGCTACTGGTTCCCATACTTCACTTTATCTTACACACTACAGCCAGATCACCTTATTTCACTAGAGCTTGATTATATCACTCCCCACTAGGAAACCTTTATATATTCTGTGTTTCTAACAGTCTGTTCTACTCCATATTCCCTGTTCCCTCTACCTTTGCTCTTACTGGTGTCCCTCCTCCATGCTGTTTTCAGACCTAACTCAACAGCTGCCTTTCCTTTAGCGTGTCTTCTTTTCCCACTTTTCCCTCTGATTTTCCTCCATGAGCTCTTCTCTTACTGCACCTTTTTCCTTTTTGAGACTGCATGCGTGGACTGAGAAAAGCAACCTTTTTTGAGACACATTTCACTCTATAATTTCTACTTGCTCTGGAAAACTCTGCACAATCTAACCAATTCAAACATACCACCCTTCTTCTTACACTTCCCTAAGGAATTTTCATCTTCAGGATAAAATAAAAAAAACTAATTAATTAAACTTAACACTTGATTTATCAGCTCTGTTCTGCTATTTCCTTACCTAGTACTCCTCATCTGGGGCGAGCTGGCATCCCAGCATCATTTGTGGGGTTAAAACAACACATCTCTATCCTATGGCCCCCAATCCTAGCTAAGTCCTAGTTAAGTTTCTTGTGCAGTTCAGGTATAAAATGCACTCACTTTTCAATCAGTCTTTTCCCAAGCTCTCGCATATGTTTATAATAACTCTTTGCTCTCAGTTCCTTATCCCATAGTACTCTTTTTTTCTAACTTAAACTTCTCATATTAGTGCTCAGCAACATGGAAATATGGGATTTTTGTGAAAGACCTTCAGAAGCTTTTATTCTAAGGTGCCTCAGGATCTCAAAATCTTGTGACTAAGATATCTAGCCAATAGGCCAGAGGCTTGATTTTGCCGTTAATTTATGGGAGACACTTGAAGTACTATCAAATGAACAAGGGAGTTACTTCTTTCTCTCCTGATCTATTTTACTCTTCAAGGGTACAATATATTAGGAAAAACCGCTAATCTAAAAATGATCAAATCTGGATTTAATTCCAATGTTGCTTACCAATTTGCTCTGTGACTTGAGTCAAGTTACTACTTGACCATTCTAAGTCTCAACTGTCTCAGTATGTACAGATCTACTGAAATATCTCACTGGAATATTGTGAGGATCACAGGGCTCATTCATTCACTTGTTCTTACATCACGGAATACCTACTGAGTATAACATATTGTGCTGGGCATGGAAGGGCACACAAAGACATGAGCCTTGTCTTCTCTAAACAGGTCATAAATTCCTTGGGGACACCATGATATTAAGGTAGAATTATGTACACATCGTTAGACAGGTTTGAAAAGTGGTTTGACATTCAACCAATAAAATAACTTCTGGGTAAGGGAAAAGGAATACAGGAGATAACAGTGAGGAGCTGAGTGCAGCCTTCAGTCTGAACCAAGGTTATAGAAGAACTGTCTCCGAATGACTGCCCTGCCCGGTGAAAGCCTCCTAAGTTCCACCTGCCAGGCTTCCAGGCTTCGTGCTGGATGCTTTACTGTCTTTTCTCATGGAATCCTCACCACAGGCCTGGAAGGCGTAGCGGCTCTTATCCTGAGTTCATAGATAAGGTGTGAGGAAGAAAAGTTTCTGAGTAGTCAAGATATTAAACTTCACTGACCACTGAGATAAGCTTGAAAAAAGGCCAGTGGGGAATAGGAACTTCTGACTCTGAGGTTGTCATTGTTTACTTGTAAGAAGACAGTTTCTGTTACAGTGTCTGGAGTCAGTCTAAAGGGAAGCAAGTAAGGAGACAAGGAGCAGAAGAAAACAGGCTGACCACTGAGCTTGGTTACAACAGGACCACTAAGACTCGAGAGACCAGAACTGAATGATGGCTCTTTGGAGATAAGAAGGAGGAATATTCCTTGCAGTACATTTGGGCAAATGCCTGAGGGGCTAGGACAGGTCAGAATCAAGGTAGAAACTGTTGGAGTTAAGTGTATGCATAAAAGTGGAGGTATTTTTTTACTGAATAGTATTCCAAAGTCAAATAAATATACATAATTAGGGAATGTCCCCCTTTAAATGCTTTTATTGCCCTTATTATTACATCTGACTGAGAGTTGGCAACATTGTTAGAAAGTGTTTGTAAGCAAATGTTCACTTCAGATAATAGTTAAAACCCAGGCTGTGGAAATAATTGGATTACTTTTAGAGAATTTCTGGCTACACATTAATAAATAAGAATTTTAGTAGTTTGTAAAGAGGGGCTATTAAATCAAGGTAAGAGAACTTACACTCTAGTTTCTCTAGTGTTAGTGGTCTCATTTTCACCAAATGCTCCATAGGTAATTTTACCAGTATCCTCCTTCCTCCAAATTCTGGTTCAGTCTTCCATACTTTTCCTGCCTTCCTCACTCAAGAGAGTGGTAAACCATGGTCCCTGATGAGATTGTAGCTTATGCTCAGGTGTGTTTGTGATGGGAAAAAGATTGAGAATCACTGGACTTTCGTGTAGAAAGGGGCTAGGGGCACATGCCTGGGTGGCAGGGGCTCAGGCGGTTAAGTGTCCAACTCTTGATTTTGGCTTAGGTCATGATCTCACTGTCTTAACATTGAGCCTTATGTCCAGCTCCATGCTGTGCGTGGAGCCTGCTTGAGATTCTCCCCACCCCCTTTCTCTGTGCCCTTCCCCCTCCCATGTACATGTTTTCTCTCTCAAAAAAAAAAAAACAAAACAAAACCCATAAGACCTAGGGCTAAGTCTTGATTATAATACTTGCACTTAAGTAATATCAATCCCTTTGAGCCTGTGTTTTTATATTTAAAATTAATAACTATTTGCCCTAAACATGAAAAACGAGGTGGCTGCTGTGACCACAGTCTCCTGGGTAGCTACTTGCACACATGCTTGGTACCATGTCCCTGTACCCAGTCCCAGGGGGCCTGACAAAAGGCAGTCAGTCACTGGCTGGCCATTGCCACATGAAGGCATTTGTTAGGACAGTTCTTCCTCGCCAGGGGTGTCCTACATATTGGATGGTGGCTGGCAAAGTCCATCTTATTCCATCTTGTGTGTTTTAAACTTGAGACAAACCGAAAGCAGGAGCAAGAAGAGCAGAGTGTTGAATCACTACTAGACTAGGGAGCCAGCGGAGGGACAAAAGCCGACAACATCTGTTTCTAGTTCTCGCCGGCTTCCTTACTAGCTCTGCAGGATCGCCGTGGAGCTTAGTACCGAGCTTCATGGTGGAAGGGTAGAGCCGGGCTAGAGCGTGAGATCTGAGAGCTGAAGCCGGCAAGTTTGGCTTGGGTTTTAACATTCTTCTGTAACTTTTCTTAAACTGCTTCCTAATATGCTTTAGGACATATGTGGCTATCCATTAGTGAACAGCTGTCCATCAGAGACCATTTTTTGTTCTTTCTGTAATGTTCTCCTCCACTTGTATGCCCTTTTCTTTTTCTTTTCCTTCTTCCTGCTTTCTTCCAAAAAGTCTTTTTTTTTTCTTCCTCCCTTCATTTCTTTCATACAATTCTCTTTCTCTTGGTTTCTTCTGGCTTCTTTTGTTTTTATTGGTTGAACATATCCATATCAAATGATTCCACTTCTCTGAGTTGTAGACATTACAAGTTATGGAAGGCACACGAAACATCTCAGGACTTTTGTTCTGGCAGTGAAGGTGCAGGCAGCTCCAGTAAAATCTGTAATATGTCTAGATGATAGGCGTTTTGTGCTTAGAACATGGACTGTACTTTATTCATTTTTGTTTCTGCGATATACCGCATTGGGTCTGGCGTGTAGTATAATGATAAGTGAATGCCGAATGAATGGAATGAGCCGTATTCAGCTGGCCTATAATTTAACTTGATTGTTTCCTTTGTACATACAGAAAGGACCATAGTTACAGAAATCTAGTTCTCTTTCAGATTACACAAAAACTTTTAATCAATACCTTTAATTTTCCTCTTTGCTCCTCTGGGGGAATAAAGCCCAAATAACTAGAAAATACTTAAAATATCAAGGGACTTCCTAAAGCATCTGTACTGAGGGTAGAGTTGTTTTAGCTAATTTTGTGTCTGCCATTTTTTATGTCATCATCATTAGACTTAAGTTTTTAACAAACATATTTTAGCATTTGTAAAAATGCATTTGAAAAACCAAGACTTATTTCAAGCTATTTTTAGACATTGTGTTCAGTAATTCAACTTGAGCAACAGTAACATTTTCTGAATTTATTTTTCCTGTGATTCATTTCTCGGTAAGGTTTTTCAAGGGGCTTAAACATGTCATAAATTCATTTTAAGACTTTTGTTCTTTTATTTGTAAAATTATATATTTATTTATATATATATGCCTGGCAAATAGTGGTTCATCAGTGAATATACATATGTAAGGATGAAAATCTTTTTTTTTTGGGAATAATAGCAAAAAAATCTACACTGTTCACATTCAAGGGATGGTAAGCTAAGCCTCCAGAGGAAACTGCTGAGATGCACATTTTTAGATTTTTGGCTTTAGTGTTCAAAATAAATGACTCCCATGGTCAAGTCCTGCTTTTAATACTTTGTTTTTAATATTGACTTATACTTATGGAAATTACTTATGTTTTAGTCACATGTTCACCAAGAACCAAGTAAGAGAATTCCTTCTTGGAGTGGTCGCCCGATTTGGATGGAAAAGATGGTGATGTGCAGAGTAAAAGTTCCACACACCTTTGCTGTTCACTCTTACACCCGACCCACGATATGTCAGTACTGCAAGCGGTTACTGAAAGGCCTCTTTCGCCAAGGAATGCAGTGTAAAGGTAGGATTGGATGTTTTTCGTAAATAAAATTCATAAGTTTTTGTTAGCAAATTTGGTTCAAAATATTTATATTTCAGAAGCATTAGGCAAACACATTGGTTTCATTGTTAATTTAAAAAAGAAAAAAATACACGCGTTCACACACATTCATATTTATCCACAACTACTGCTCTCCGCAGTATGACTCTGTACCAGGAGTTACAATACAGAAAAGTTAGAAGGTGAACAGAAAAGCTAGACTTTGGATCCGTAAGGTATGGCTGCTCCATAGCTGCCAGTATGGGAAAGTCAGTAAGCAGGTGAGCAGGTCTTTGAGCTGAAGTCTTTCTGATTCCAGAGCCAAAAGCTACCGAAAATATAGAGTAATGCTTTCCTCTTTCCCTTAAGTATTCACACACATACACATTTATATTACAAGAATTTTATTGTTTTTGTTTATAATGTTGTACTAGGAGAGCTGTACCAAAACTGTTATTCCAGGGAATAATCATACTGAAATAGGAAGAATATAGGTAGAAGCCACTGGCATTGTGATAGGGATTATCCATATTTGGATATTAACCCAGAACACTATCATACTATTCTAGAAACATCTCTTATTGATCTGGATTTTTAATAGAATGATGGAATATATTTTTCCTACAGCCATGTTATTTTTTATGCTTTTTAAAGATGATTTTAACTTTTTGTCTCATATCTCCTTCACAACAATGCTGTATAATATAGTGAAAGCCAAAACAGTTTAAAATGTGTTATTAATTATTGAGCCAGGATGGGGTGTAAGTAGCCTGTCTATAATTTTATGTACTTATTTCTTATGTGATTATTTTAATGGTTCTTGGTAACATACTTTTTATAGAATACAAGTAGATGTGGAATTGAATTATCTAGTTTTATATAAATAAAACATTAGAGTTGGGCCTTTGCAACAATAAATCCTATTTACAATACAGAATAAAATGATTGTATAGAAATTTGACTTAAGTAGATAAGAAAACTTTTCTTGGCAAAATATGGTAACGTGGGAGAACATCAGAGGACAGGTTGTACGTTTGTTGCCAGGTATTTAATAACTGTCAGGCAGGCCTAATTAAATGTTGAAATTTTATTTCAACAGCTTACTTTTGAAAATGAGTTAATATATAAATTAATACTTTAAAATATCAACACTAAAGTGTATTGGCAAGCAGCCGCTGAGGAATGTTTTGGGAAAGAACATTACTAACAGATGTGCAAATTCTAACCAACAGATAGTCTTAGAGAAGGTTGTAAGTAGTGCTGCTCTGCAGAACAGAACAGACACATTCGAAAACCATATGCAGAGCAGCACGATACTAACATAACTATGTAGATTGATAAAGTTCGAAATAAAACCAACTAACTCTGCCATTGGGTTATTGATTTAATTCCTTAAAAATATAATGTTTTGTGCTTATATTGATTTAGGAAGTAGTGTGTATTGGTTCAGAAATATATATATTTCTTTATAGCTAAGCTCATTATCAAAAACAATTGCTTATTTCAGTGATTTCTCTTTTTTTTTTAAATTTTTTAATGTTTGTTTATTTTGAGAGAGAGCATGAGCAGGGGAGGGGCAGAGAGAGAGGGAGACACAGAATCCGAAGCAGGCTCCAGGCTCTGAGCTGTCAGCACAGAGCCCAATGTGGGGCCCGAACCCACGAACTGGGGTATCATGAACTGAGCCAAAATTAAACTCCAAACCAAGTGAGCCATCCAGGTGCTCCAGTGATTTCTTTATTTTTATGATATGAATTAAGATACTTAAAAAGTAAAACAGTCATTTTCATTCACTTGTCAATCTAAGAAAGAAAAAAGTAATTTAGTTAAAACAGTTAACTGGATCATTTGAGAAAATACATGTTCCAAGAGCAGCTATTCATTCATTCACCTGTTTTTTTGTTGTTTAAAAAAATTTTTTTAAGTGTATTTATTTATTTTGAGAGAGAGATAGCAGGGGAGGGGCAGAGAAAGAATCCCAAGCAGGCTCCACACTGCCAGCGCAGAGCCCAGTGTGGGGGCTCCAACCCACAAACGGAGACCATGACCTGAGCTGATGTATGACGTTTAACCAACTGAGCCACCCAGGCACCCCACCACCTGTTTATTTTCTCCTTGTTACATTAAAACTTCAAGACAGCTTGAAAGTATACATAAAATATAAGAGAACATGAACAAGTTAATAAGAACATGAGTAGGAGCACAGAGAAATAAAAATTCCTGCCATTTGAACCTATGTACTTGCTGTAGGCAGGCCACAAATTCGGCTCATTTCAAACGGAAAATGGAAGTCTTGTTACTGTTAAAATCTGCAAACCTCATGAGATAAAAAGCAAATTAATTATTTAAGATATATAGAAGATATTAATACCATATATGAATTTTTCTAGGGCCTTTAATTCAAGAAGACAGTGTTATTTAATACAAGTTGTGTCACCCACCAAATTATTAATCATGGGACTTTTTCTTATAATAAACCTTTATCTTATGCCATTGGTGTGATACCCAGTTTTCCTGAATCACAGGGTTACAAAATCATTCTAAGTCAGGACTTGAAATTATTTTCATCCAGATATCGTTGGGAGATGTAATTCCAAGTTGGAAGGGCATAGTAGACAGTAGTTATAGCAGAGGGTCTCAATTTTGGGGTCACCTAAAAAATATTTTTAAAACACATTTCTCAGCCCCACTCCCAGAGCTGCTGTTGTAATAGGTTTGGAGTGGGTCCCAGGAATTTGCATTTCTAACAAGTTCTTTATAATGCTGATTCTTCTGGTCTAGGGACCACAGTTTGAGAACCACTGTGTTACTTGTAGTATTGAATAGCTTGTACCTGACACTCATCTGCAAGTGCTATCAACTCTGATGTCCTTGCAGGCTGAAGAGAGCTACACATAAAGGTGGGAGACATTGTACATGAGAAGCTCAGTTCTTCCTTATAAGGCTGTATAGGAAAGCCCTTACTAATTCCTAATAAAAGCTTGTAGAATCTCAGTCTCCCCCACATATGCACCCAGGTCCTAATAATTAGGAACTGAAAGTAAGTGCTTGCCATATGTTGGAAAGTAGTCAGCCTGAGAAACTGTCAAGAGGAACATGGAAAGATGAGTATGAGTTAAGGGAAGGAAACATGGAGCTGCCAGCAACATTTTGACAATGGTTATATGAATAGTATTAGCTTCATTTAACAGATAAAGAAACTGAGCCCTAGTAGAATTGGGGAAGATGGCAGCAAAGTAGGAGGAACCTAGGTTCACTCATCCCACAAATACAACTAGATAATTATCAAAGCATCCTAAATACCCCCAAAATCCACCTGAAGACTGGCAGAACAAACTACAACTAAAGCTAGAAAAGAAGCCACAATGAAGAAGGTAGTAAGTATGGGATGTGGTTTAGGGAAGAAATGGATCTTGGCTGATGTAGAGGAGAGGGAGCCATGGTTACAGAGAAGGATGGGAGAGAGGAACACAAGGGAATGCACAAGGAGAATGTTCCCCATCCACTGGCTTGGAAAGCAAGAGGGGCTGACTTTCTTGAGTTCTTGTAGTCAGCAGAGATTGAAGCCTTAAGTTTCAAGTATCCTCGGACTGGATTCTGGGAGAGTCTAGAGGTATTGGGGCTGCTCTTGGAGACAAGACAGGCTAACAACTTGGGGATAGACAGTGTGGAAACAACAATCTGAAGACTGCCTAGGGCACACAGTGGGGGGATTATTTGCTCTTCTGGGAGCATGCCCCTGAGAAGCAGAGTTCACAAAGAGCCCACTCTGGGAACAAAGGAGCTGGCGCCATTTTCCTCTCCTGCCAATTAGTGGTCATATATCAGTAGAACAGAATGGCAAACCCTGAAGTGAACCCACAACTCTATGGTTAGTTAATCTTCCACAGAGTAGAAAAGAATATCCAATGGGAAAAAGACAGTCTCTTTAACAAATGGTGTTGGGAAAACTGGACAGCAACATGCAAAAGAATGAAACTGGACCATTCTCTCTCACCATATACAAAAATAAACTCAAAGTAGATTAAAGACCTAAATGTGAGAACTGAAATCATAAAAGTCCTCGAAGAAAGCACAGGCAGTAATTTCTCTGACATCGGCCATAACAACTTTTTTTCTAGATAGGTCTCCTAATGCAAGGGAAACAGAAGCAAAAATAAACTATTGGGACTACATCAAAATAAAAAGCTACTGCACAGCAAAGGAAACAACAAAACTGAAAGGCAGAAACCTATGAATGGGAGAAGATATTTACAAATGACCTGTCTCATAAAGGATTAGTACCCAAAATATATAAAAAAGTTTATGCAACTCAACAACCAAAAAATGAGTAAGCCAATTAAAAATGGGCAGAAGATGTGAATAGACATTTTTCCAAAAAAGACATACAGATGCTCAACAGGCACATGAAAAGATGCTCAACATCACTTATCATCAGGGAAATACAAATCAAAACTATAGTAATCTATCACCTCATACCTGTTAGAATAGCTAAAATCAACAACACAAGAAACAACAAGTTTTCAAGAGGATGTGGTGAGAGGGGACCCCTTTTGTACTGTTGGTGGGAATGCAAACTGGTTCACCTACTTTGGAGAACAGTATGGAGATACCTCAGAAGGTTAAAAATAGGGGCAGTGAGTGGCTCAGTTGGTTAAGTGTCCCAACTTTTGATTTCAGCTCAGGTTATGATCCTATGAACTGTGAGATCGAGCCCCATGTCGAGCTCTGTGCTGATGGCACAGAGCCTGCTTGAGATTCTCTTTCCCTCTGTCTCTGCCCCTTTCCCATTCATGCTCTCTTTCTCTCAGAAATAAACTTTAAAAAGTTAAAAATAGAGCTACCCTATGATCCAGCAATCCCACCAGAAAGTATTTACCCCCAGAATACAAAAGCACTAATTCAGAGAGATACACGCACCCTTGTGTTTATAATAGCATTATCTATGATAGCCAAATTATGGAAACAGCCATTATCAACAGATTGATGAATGGATACAGAAGATGTGGGATATAGATATAATATTATATATATTAATTAATATGTAATTTATATATTATAATATATAATATATTAATATAATATATAACATATTCATATTATGTATATTATTACATATATATATAATCGACCATAAGAAAGAATGAAATCTTGCCACTTGGTAGATGGGGCTAGAGAGAATTCTGCTAAGCAAAATAAGTCAGAGAAAGACAAATACCATATGATTTCATTCATATGTGGAATTTAAGAAACAAAACAGATGAGCAAAGGGGGAAAAAAAGAAACAAATCAAGAAATAGACTGTTAACTGTAGAGATTGTAGAGTTAAACATCTTAACTGATGGTTACCAGAGAGGAGGTTGGTAGGGGAAGGGTTAGATAGATGATGCGGATTAAGGAGTGTTCTTGTGATGAGCACTGGGTGCCGTATGGAAGTGTTGAATCACTATATTGCATATCTGAAACTAATACTACATAATGTTAACTAGCTGGAATTTAAATTAAAATTTTAAAAAAAGTAGTTAAAAAAAAAGGAAACTGAGCCCTGAGGAATAAAATACCTTTTAAAAGGTGGCATCAGAATTTGAAACCAGTCCTGTATTCCAAGACCTGAGTTCTTAGTAAAGGAAAACTTTAAAAAGGCTCTAAGCATATCTGATACTGCCTGGCTTCTTACGTACATTAATAAACCAAATATTTCATTTCAGATTGTAAATTCAACTGCCATAAACGCTGTGCATCAAAAGTACCAAGAGACTGCCTTGGAGAAGTCACATTCAATGGAGGTAAAATTCTCTTTCTTAATTTCCCTAAAAGATCAGAAAAGGCACAGTTCTTTTGTGTATTATCTTTGTATAAGGTTATGTTTGCATATTTTATTTTGTTTACTTTGTTTCTTAACTTTGACTTTTTAAAAAATTTAATAATCAAGTAAAATACAGATAATCAGTAAAGGTACATTTCTTATTTCATTTCATTTATGCCTTCCCATTTTTCTATAGCCACTTACCATTTGTAGTCTAATATTGCCAATGGTGTTGCATATTCTCTTCTATCTTTAGACATAAAATACTTCTTTTAACACCCTGCTTTTGTCCCTAGAGGTGTTTGTAGTTCTAATACTTACTGACTGCTTCTGTGCGCCAGGCACAGTTCTATACTCTTTATGTATATTGACATTTAAACCTAACAACAGCCCTTTGAGTTATGTATTTACAGATGAGTGAACTTGGGCACAAAGACATTAAATAACGTGCTCAAGAAATACCAAAAGTTTATAGAGTTGGGATTTGAACTCCTGTGGAGAGGGCAAGATGGCGGAAAAGTAAGGAGCTCCGTACTTGCACTCGCGCCCATACATCACACAGAAAAGATCTGAAGCCATTGGAAACCTTACAAAACCTGAAAGATTGGGGGGATTTGAACTCCTGTGATCTGGCTTCTTAGTCCATAGTTACTGGGACACATTGTGCTGCCTTACTGCCTTTCTCCATCAAATAATCATTTGCTAAACATTTTCCCTCATTTGCTTTTCTCCCCCTCTTTTCAAGATCATATTAATTATAGTGATTACCTTTTTATTTTTATTTATTTTTTTTTAATATTTTTTTTAAATTTATTTCTAGTAGAGAGAGAGAGAGAGAGAGAGACAGCGTGAGCTGGGGAGGGTCAGAGAGAGAGGGAGACACAGACTCTGAAATAGGCTCCAGGCTCTGAGCTGGCAGTCAGCACAGCCAAACGCGGGGCTCGAACCCACGAACCGCGAGATCATGACCCAAGCGAAAGTCGGACGCTTAACCGACTAAGCCACCCAGGCGCCCCAGTGATTACCTTTTTAGAAGGAAGGAGTAATGATTCCAAGCATAATATTTCTTTAACATTTACATGACTGGTGAAAATTAAATGTAAGTCGTTGTGTACATACAATTAAAAGTATGAGAAATGGAAATTGAATTTCTTAAAATTTTAATGTTTTCTTTTATGGCATTTTTTTTTAAAGTTTATTGTGAGAGAAACAGTGCGAGTGGGGGAGGAGCAGAGAGAGAGAGAGAAAATCACAACCTGGCTCTACACTATCAGTGCAGAGCCCAACTTTGGGCTCAGTCTCACAAACCATGAGATCATGACTTGAGCCAAAACCAAGAGTTGGGCCCACACAGGCCCCCCTGTGGCATGATTTTTATGATTGCTTGCTTAACACCATTGACAGAACATGATTGGTTTTCTCAGTTGGGTTACTCTAAATTAATGCAGCTTTTCTATAGATTAAGGTTTCCTCCAGGCTTATAGTGCATGTATTTTTGTGCTTTACTACTGTTTGACAAATGGATATGAAATACTGTTCATATTGGTTTTTATGTAGGTTTCTCTATATACTAATTAGTTTGAACATCAAACGTTTACTGGTTGTTAAGGGTTTTTCCCCTCTAAATTATCTGTTCACATGTTTTGTTCATTTTTGTGTTTATTATTGATTTGCACGGAGTTGTTGATAATCCTACCTAATAATTCTTTGTCAGTTACGCTGACAAATTTGAGAAAATTTGCATTCTTTACCATTTATTTATTCACAAAGTTAGGCAGCCATCAGTGCAGTGTTAGGACGTTTTTCATTACCCTGAAAAGAATACATGTACACATTAGTAGTCCCTCCTCACTCTTCCCCCCTGGCCCCTGGCAACCACTAATCAATTTTCTAACTCTGTACGTTTGTTTATTCTGGGCTTTTCATACAGATGACATCCTATAATATGTAGTCTTTTGTGACTGGTTTCTTTCCCCTAGCTTAATGTTTTCAGGGTTCCTCTGTGTTGTAACATGTATCAGTACTCCGTTCTGCTTTCTTGATGAATAGCATTCCTCTGCATGAAGATACCACATTTTATTTATCTGTTCACCGGTCAGTTGGTGGATGTTTGAGCTGTATCCACTTTGGGGCTATTATGAATAATGCTGCTTTGAACATTTTGAGTACAATTTCTGTGGACATATGTTTTCCTTTCACTTGGGTAGATAACTAGTTGTGGGATTGTTGAGTTATATGGTAACTCCATGTTTTAACATTTTGAGGGCTGCCAAACTGTTTTCCAAAGCAGCTGTACCATCTTACACTCACTTTACTAGCAGCATATGAGGATTCTAGTTTCTCTGAGCTCACCACCACTTGTTACTGTCTGTCATTTGGATTGTTGCTGAGATCATCCTACTGAGTATGAAGTGATACTTCTTTGTGGTTTTGATTTGCATCTCGTGGATGGCTAATTGATAGGCACATCTTTTCACATACCTGTTGGTTATTTTTATACCTGCTTTGGGAAATATCTATTATTCTGGTCCTTTGCCCATTTAACTGGTTATTTTTTATTACTATTATTATTATCATTATTATTGAGTCTTTTTTTTTTTTAATGTTTTATTTATTTCTGGGAGAGACAGTGTGAGCAGCGGAGTGTCAGAGAAAGAAGGACACACAGAATCTGAAACCAGCTCCAGGCTCTGAGCTGTCAGCACAGAGCCTGACGCGGGGCTCGAACCCACAAACTGTGAGATCATGACCTGAGCCGAAGTCGGACACTTAACCGACTGAGCTACCCACGCGCCCCTATTATTGAGTCTTAAGAGTGATTTAAATATTTGAGATACAAGTCCCTTATTTGATATATGATATGTAAATACTTTTTTCCCTTCTGTTGGGCAGTCTTTTTGCTTTTTTGGGGTATCCTTTGCAGCACCAAAGGTTTTAATTGTAATCAAGTCCACTTTATTTTTTCTTCTGTCACATATTTTTGGTGTTCTGTCTGGAAGGCTTTGCATAACCCACAGTCACAAAGATTTACTCCTGTGTTTTCTTCTAAGAGTTTTATAGATTTAACTCTTAAATTTAGGTCTGTGATCCACTTTAAGTTAGTTCTTGTATTTGGCTTACGAAAGAGGTGCAGTTTCACCTGTTTGCATGTAGACATCCAGTTGTAGTAGCGCCATTTTTGGGACACACTCCCCATCCTTCCCCAGCACACTGCCCTGGACTCTTAGGGAATACCAGTTAACCCGATGTGGCGTAGTGGTGGCTAAGTTTTTGCTTTACTTCTAGTATCCTTTTGTCGTATAGAAATTTAAATTCTAATTAATTTTTTTAAAAAATTTAATGTTTTTATTTATTTTTGAGAGAGAGACAGAACAATCAGGGGAGGGGCAGAGAGAGAGGGAGGGAGACACAGAATCCAAAGCAGGTTCCAGGCTCTGAGCTGTCAGCACTAGAGCCCAACGCGGGGCTCAAACTCATGAGCTGTGAGATCATGACCTGAGCTGAAGTTGGATGCTCAACTGGCTGAGCCACCCAGGCGCCCCTAAGTTCCACTTAAGCAAATTAATTAATTTTCTGCCTTAACATGTATGCATTTTATATCTTTCTTAAATACCTCTTTATCCTGAATCATAAAGATACTTTCCTATTTTCATTAAGAGTTTTAAAATCTTTTTTTCCACATTTAATATACTTTTTCTATTTAGATGTGTTGGTCTCCCATTAATATGAAACTCTGAATTCATTTAAAACTTTGCCAGAACCTTCCAGTCTGGGAACAGATACAGATATACCAATGGATATTGACAGTAGTGACATGAACAGTGATGGTAGCCGGGGCTTGGATGACATTGAAGAACCGTCTCCTCCAGAAGATAAAATGTTCTTCTTGGACCCATCTGACCTTGATGTGGAGCGAGATGAGGAAGCCGTGAAAACAATCAGGTAACGCACGTGTGTGTGTTGCAAGCTGCTTCCAAAAGCACGTTAGTCCAGGCACTTCATTAAGCAGGAACAGGCCACATTTCTTTAGATGGAGCCTGGAATGTACTTTACAATCTAATTAAAGTATTGCTAATTCTTTTACATGCACCATAGTATTTCTGAAATAAATGATACCACTCTTGCCATGTACTCAAGTTGGGAAGGTACAGGAAGCCTTGTCTTCTTAAAGAGAAAAATGCTTTATTTAAATGCAGTCTCGGCATAATATCTAGCTGTGAAGCAGCCACTGCAAGGGGCCAAAACTGGACTATCAGTTAAGCAACCTGCTTCTTCATTTAGGCAAATGATCAGATGTTAGAGACACCAGTGAGAATAATATACCTGCGAATGTTGCACAGAGATGATGGTGACGAGTCTGGGGGCAGTTTTCATTTTTCCACAATTAGACTATTAGTACTTTGCAAAATGCCATTGGATTATAAAACTTATAAATTTCCCCTTAGGTTTGTAGAAATTACATTTTTTGTATATACAGCTTTGTAGGGTACACTACTCTGTAATAAAATGTGCATGTTTTGGCAGGTTTTGTTCTTCACTGACAACGAAGATGTACTTAGTGACATGGATCATTTATCCAGCTCACTCAGTCATTTATTCATTCATTTATTCATTTTGGCTTATCATTAGATTACAGCTAGTATTATCATTATCGTTATGAACGAAAACTTAATGTTTACCCAGGTTGGAGACTATCAAGAGAACTTAGCTAGCTTCCTGATCATGAATACTTCATAATTTAAGGGAAAATATTTAACTGAGACTCAAATTGAAAAACCATGTATTTTTCACACATACCCCCTCAGTTGCTCTTTTCCTCCAGCTATGCTGTTCCTGACCCGTGATTCAGTATTTCCTGATTTGACTCAGTACATTATTCTATTTTCTTAATTGGTATCTATAAGTCATTTTCCTTTCAGTGTCTCCTACTAGAAATATGTTTTGCCAACAATATGAAAAATGGAATTTGACATTTGAACCATGTGATTTTGTGTATAGGTATACTTGTTTTTTACTGTGCTATGAATTTGCTGATTATTTGTGCTGCCCAGGGCAAAAGAAGCTTTCTCAACAGCAGTCCCTAATGAGACCCTCTTCCAGGCTATATAGATCTTCCCGCTGGGGAAGATTCTGCTCTGTTCATTGTTTTGTGTTGTGACCTTCCAAAAAATATTGATGACAGATAATGAGGACTTGCAGGATTGTCTTAGTCTTTTATAATCAACTGTGTATCATCACAACAGGATTAATTCATTTTCTTTTTCTTAACCTATTTTGTTTTCTAAGAGATTTTTGAAAAAAATCAAGCTTACAGTATTTATAGGATTTTTTTAAAGTTCAAATTACCAATATTTTATCATAAATGTTAAATGTTTTTTAGTCCGTCAACAAGCAGTAACATCCCACTGATGAGGGTTGTGCAGTCCATCAAGCACACGAAGAGGAAGAGCAGCACGATGGTGAAGGAAGGCTGGATGGTCCATTATACCAGCAGGGACGCCCTGGTCAGTGGTCGCAGATACCTTGATGTGGGAGTAAAAGTTTGTTATGTACTTAATTTTGTGTGTTTTTAAAATCAAGATGAGAATGTGATATGTATTAAGACATTATAGTACACTGGAACTGTGGTTACGTTTGTAAAGAGTTATCAAAAGGCAGAACGGTGAAGTATCTTTACAAACCAGTAGAGCAGTAGAGAGTCAGAAGGTGTCTGGGGATATAACCTCCATCCAAAAAATCCATGGAAGAAATTATAAGAGGGACTTCATTATAATTGTAAACTCTTGCTCTGCCAAAGACAGTATCAAGAGAATAAGACAACCACTGACTAGGAGAAAGTATTTGCAAGAGAGACATCAGACGAAAGACTCTTCTCCAAAATATACAAAGAACTCTTAAAGCTCAACAGTAAGAACATAACCCAATTAAAAAATGAGTCAAAGACCTTAATATACACCTCACCAGAGATCTATAGACATGGCAAATAGGCATATGAAAAGATGTTCCCTATCATAAGTCGTCAGGGAGATGCAGATTATAACAATGAGATACCAGTACATTCTTTTCGGAACGGCCAAAATCTGGAACACGGCAACCCCGAATGATGGCAAGCATGTAGGGCAACACAGACTTTCCTTCATTGCTGGTGGGGATGCAGTGGTATAGATACTTTGGAAGACCAGTGGTTTCTTACAAATTAGGGACTTTGTGATCATGATATGTCAATGCACGTTCATCAGTGGTAATGAATGTACCACTCAGAAGACGGATGTCGATCCCGGGGAGGCTCTGGCTGTATGGGTGCAGGGGATGTATGAGAAATCTCTGTACCTTCCCTTTAATTAGGCTGTGAACCTAAAATGGCTAAAGTCTTCATTTTACCAAAAAAAACAAAAGCAAAGACAAATGACAGACTGGAAAAAGTAATCTGAAGTCACGTTCTAGATAAGGATTCATTTCATGATAAGTAAAGGATACCAACAAATTGATTAAAAAAAAAAAATACAAAGCAAAGAATGGGCACCCAGTGTCTACAGAGTTCACAGGCAAGAAAATACAAATGACTCTTAAAGATAAGAGCTTGATCTCATTTTTAATAAAACATACAATTTAAAATTTGACTGAATTACCTTTTTTTGTTTATCAGTATAGCAAAGATCAAAAAGTTTAGTGACATACTGCATTAGGGAAGGTTAGAGTAAATAGGCACTCACGTTGCTGATAAAACTATAACTTAGGTCAAATCTTCTGTAGGATAATTAATACTATCAAGCAGAGTTACATGTGTACATGTCTTTTGACCCAGCAAGCCAGTAGGTAAAATAAAAATGTAGCCTATAGATGAACTACATATCTGTGCACATATACCACATGTGTATTTGCACGTGCGTGCATAAAGTTCTCTAAAAGGATTCCCAGAAACCTACCACCATTGCTTACGTGGGGTAGAGTAGACTCGAGTATGCTTGTGACTACATACCCTTTTTCTGCTGGCAGAATTTTGACCCCCATGAATTTTAAAATTGTTCAGACATACAAACATATGAAAAGGAGAGAAAGGCACAGGTACTTTGGAGGAATCATTATTTTCATACCTCACAGTTTTATGCCCTTTGTTTTATAGAGGAAGAGGCATTATTGGAGACTGGACAGCAAATGTCTCACATTATTTCAAAATGAATCTGGATCAAAGTATTATAAGGTAAAGATTCCACACTTAAAAATATATATACATTAAAATATTGTATGTTTTCTAGATATATTAAAGTAACATTTGTTAGTTATTATATTGGTATATACTATCTATTATGACTCTGGCTAATATCACTTATAAGTCACTGCTGAGTTCCTCGTTGAAACCATTCTCTCCCACCCTCATTTCACCCCCTATAGCAGCCCTGCTACCAAAGGTGGCTTTTTCCTGTCGTGTGTTCCTTTGGTTTTGGCCTCCCTGTCAGGTGGCTGCTGATTTCCTTCTGGACACCTGATTTAGATTGGGCTGTTCATGATCACTGTGTGTCCAGAAGAGGCCGGTGTGGTATCCATGTTCTCCCCTGCTCTGTTTGATCTCAAGCCCCAATTCCCACATGCTGCTGCTTCTCCTTTGTACAGTCATCTTACAGTTCCACACTTTGCCCTGTCACAGACCAACACTAAACAAAATTGTTAAGTGTGGCGATTGTATCCTTAAGAGGGAGAACAGAAACTGATGACTTGCTTTGAGCTGGTTGGGTTTTTTTATGTAGATTTTTTGGCCTTAGGGAGTGGACTAACCATAAAGAGTTGTTACAGTTGTGGGCAGCCCCTGAATGGAGAACCTGTGCCAGCATTCTCCTTTTGCTGTTGTTTCTGCTTTGTTCTTTGAGGGCTGTGCCTTGCAGACTGCAGCTAGCAGAGGAGGGGTTTTTGAGTTGGTTCAGTGACAGCTGCAAGGTGACAAGTGTTAGATACGGTGGCAGTCACCCTGGCCAGTCCTCTCCTTCCTTGCACGCTGACAACCTGCCACAGGCTGGAATGCTGGCTTGGTACACTCTGCCCTTGGTATCACGGGGCGTGCAGATCGCACAAGACAGGTCTTACCGTACACTTGACCGCGTGCTCCGTGTACCTCGTACTTGTGTTCATCTTCACGCATTCACTAGTAGTGTGTACCTTTGATTGTTTAATGTGCTTGAAAATGAAAACAAAGATGTATTCATACTTTTAAATGCTTAATTTTTTACTTCAGGAAATTCCACTTTCAGAAATTCTCCGCATATCTTCGCCACAAGATTTCACAAACATTTCACAAGGCAGCAACCCACACTGTTTTGAAATCATCACTGATACTATGGTATACTTTGTTGGGGAGAACAATGGGGACAGCTCCCACAATCCTGTGCTTGCCGCCACCGGCGTTGGAGCTGATGTAGCACAGAGCTGGGAAAAAGCAATTCGCCAAGCTCTCATGCCTGTTACCCCTCAAGCAAGTGTTTGCACTTCTCCGGGGCAAGGGAAAGATCACAGTAAGCAATAAGTTTGTTGATGGCTTTTTCCCCCTTTGGTTCTTAAGCATTTTGTGGGTGTGGTGGTGTTTATGTATTTCTAATGCTCATTTTAAGCTTCATCGTTGGTAACCAGTACTGCGAGTTAATTCCTTGATACAGTTCACGTTAGTTACAGTTTTTACGCACAATCCCCAGAGCAGGCTCCAGAGTCGGTCTCCCTCCAGTTAAATCTAGGCTCTGCCAACCTGTTATGTGACCTTAAGCAAGACTTTACCTCTCTGTGGTAGTACCTACTTTGTGGGGTTGTCAGCATTAAAGGAAAAAGAACCTGTAAGGAGTAGAACAGTCTTTGGTTTCCATGAACTCTCAGTGGATTAAAGTAAATTACTAGTATTAGTATTTAGCTTCATGGTGATATAAACAGGTGATCGAGTATTACGGTTCACATCATACTTGTGAAGTCTGTTAAGTCAGAAATGCTGTTTTTCTTTTAACCGAATTAAAACATTCAGAAATACTTAAAAAATTATTGAAACACATGTTCTCTGCATCAACAAAATTTATAAAATAAAAGCTAAATTTTGGGGCGGTTGGGTGGCTCAGTTGGTTAAGCATCTGACTTCGGCTCAGGTCATGATCTCACGGTTTGTGGGTTCGAGCCCCACTTTGGGCTCTGTGCTGACAGCTGGCTCAGAGCATGGAGACTGTTTCAGATTCTGTGTCTCCCTCTCTCTCTGACCCTCCCCTGCTCATGCTGTCTGTCTGTCTCTCAGAAATAAATAATTAAAAAATTTTTTAAAAATAAATAAAAGCTAAATTTTATAAAGGATCAAGTGAAAGCCATAATGTAATGTCATGTTTACGCCATTGGAATTATGTTATTTATGGGCAAACATCGTTCATTAGACAAATTTATTTAAATTGAAATAGGTTTCAACCAGTTCCTACATGTAATTTATTTCCGTTCAACTGTATAATTTTGTGCACTTATTCTTGGCATTAGGCTGGGCTCTGAGCTAGAATATAAAAGAAACAGAAATTAAGGGATAGGACAGATATACATTAGTAAGTGTTAGGTAGCAGCATAAAGCAGTAGAGTGCAAAAGTGGGTCATGCATTACTTGGGGGATGCGGATATGGATAGGAAGAGGACTCAGAGACCTCATGGTAGAGGAACCTGATTTGGACCTTGATCTTGGATCCCAAGTAGGTTAGGATAGGAAAAGCTAAAAGGGAAGGGTAGAGGGCTAGTGTTACTCTAGTTAAGGAGACAGGTGTGATCAAACGGATGAAGATAATGACTGTGAACATGTTTGGTGTTTAATACTGATTCTAAGAGGATGAATTAATGGATATTTACAGTGCTTCTAAAGTTTTGGGGGATTTAAGACAGAACTCTGTTAACCTAATTAACACCATGGACCTGTTCCCCCAAAAAATAATACGGGAGCATCACAAATCTTATGTGTAACTGGAAGTAGGAACCTTCTCTAGCATCATCCATGGACCTCCTCCCTCGGGTTGTGAGTCTCTAAAAGCAGAAGTGCAGAAGGGTTAAGAGTGAGGATGCTGGAGAATGACACACAGTCATGCTGCTCACTGGCTACAGGACCTTGGTCTCTATGGTCTCTCATTGGAAGTGCGAATAATAATAAATGCTATAATGCACTTAGCACAGTTCCTGATGCACTGGTAGTACTGTTATTGTGTTGTTGTGCTGCTGCCGCTTTTTCTGGTGTAAAGTTCTGGGAAGCAACAGAAATTAAAGCTGAGTGGAGCTGGACAGTGGAGGCCTTCGAAACAGTCTGCATTGACACTGGGAAACGAACAACTGAGGAGCGAAGTGTTAGACACTTTAGTATTGTTGATGCTATGCCTTTTTTTGTTTGTTTCATTGATATTTAATATTTTAATTATTAAAATATTTTAAGATTGAGGGGCGCCTGGGTGGCTTAGTCAGTTAAGCGTCCGACTTTCGCTTAGGTCATGATCTCGCGGTTCGTGGGTTCGAGCCCCGCGTCGGGCTCTGTGCTGACTGCCAGCTCAGAGCCTGGAGCCTGTTTCAGTCTGTGACTCCCTCTCTCTCTGACCCTCCCCTGCTCACACTGTTTCTCTCTCTCCTAGAAATAAATAAAACATTAAAAAAAATTAAAAAAAAAAATATTTTAAGATTGATTAATATTTTTAAATGCAGGCTTTAACAGTCATGTTACTTATTTTTGATGTATAGTATGCTTACATTTTCTTGTTAACTTTTATATTGGGGATTATAAAGGATATTTGTCTTTGAGTTGTCTCCAAGATTCTAGATGTTTGAGACTTAGTCTCTTACTCACTTTCCATGCTGCCCTTTTCTCTTGTCAGTTACTTCCATTGCTCACCAAAATAATACAAACATTTGAACTTCACAACAATATAGAATAGAGGATGAAGAAGTCCTTCCTATATACTTGTAACACACCCCCTTATTCCTGGTCCTATGCCTCCTCCTTCAGAAAACCATTATTAACAATTGGGTGTATATTTCTTGGTTTGGGGAGAAGGGAAGCTTATGCTATCTGTATTGTATTGTTATATTTTTTAGAAAAATGTGGTCATACTCTCTTCTTTTTGGAGCTTGCTTTTTATCCACTGTTTAATATATATCAGATATATTTCAGTGCTAGTATATAGATTTATCTAATTTTTAATTTTATTAAATTTTTTAAAAGTTTTTGTAATGTTTGTTTATTTTTGAGAGAGAGACAGAGACAGAGCATGAGTGGGAACGGGGCAGACCGAGGGAGACATAATCTGAAGCAGGCTCCGGTCTCTGAGCTGTCTGTCTGCACAGAGCCTAACACAGAGCTTGAACTCAGGAACCATGAGATCATGACCTGAGCCGAAGTCAGACCTTTAACCGACTGAGTCACCCAGGAAACCCAAATTTTATTATTATTAAAGTAATGCATGCTTTTTATGTTTTAGAAAATGAAGGCAGTATAGAAGTGTATAAAGACTAGGCTTTGTTCCCCAACCCTACCTCTCTCACTCATCAGAAGTATCATACTTGCTTTATTCGTTTTTAATTCAAATGCTGCTACCTTACAACTTGCTTTTCTAACTTAATATCCCATGGATAGCTTTCTAACTTAGTATTCATAGCTCTACACCATTAAATGTTTAGATAGTATTTCTTTGTGTAGATGTTTCATATTGTATTTAGCCAGTTTCCTGTTACTGGGTTAGTTTTGTGTGTGTGGATAAATTTTTTTAAAGAGCATAATTATATTAACTGTATGTTAGCCAGGTTTTAAAACTTAATATACTGCAGGCACTTGCATGTCAGCAGTTGTTAATATTATTAAGTCATATAACAATTTTGTTCTTTTCTCATACATCGTTATTCTATTTTACAGAAGATTTATCTACTAGTATTTCTGTATCTAACTGTCAGATCCAGGAAAATGTGGTAAGTAAAAATTTAAAATTACAACTAAAATGTGCAAACTGGGTAATTAAAATAGGTAAATTAAGATGTGAAAATCTTATTACAGAAATAAGTTCAAGAGACAAAAAGCAAACTCTTAAATACAGAGAATAAAGTGGTGGTTGCCAGAGGGGAGGTGGGGGTTGGTGGGGAAATAGATGGAAGGGATTAAGAATACATTTATCTTGATGAGCACTGAGAAACCTACAGAACTGTTGAAATACTCTATTGTATACGTGAAACTAATAGAACACTGTATGCTAATTATGCTTGAGTTAGGAAAACAAAATCCCAGGCCAAAGTATTGAGCAGTTGGCCTAACGACATCAGGCCAGACTTCGGGGCTGGTAATCTCTCTAAGGAATTCTGCCTCATGAAGGAAAGTATGGCAGATTTTTTTAAATGTGAAAACAAAGTTAACTTTTTCATAACTGATAGTAGAATATTCCAGAGTGACGCGAGTCGTTCTAAGGGAAGGGAGAGACCACTTCTTGCTGGGTCAGCAGGGAAAGCTTCCTACAAGAAGTGAATGCTGAGCTGCGCCCACACGGATGGAAGGGATTTTGACTCCAGTGCTGAGAGGGTGAGGGCCGGGAATATGCTTCCATACAAGACAGGGACGAGGATGGGCAAACAGAAGCGGGACGTACAGGACTTCTAAGGAATAGTGATGAACGGTTTGATTTTGGCTGGTGTGTGTAGATTTGTGCTGAGGACTATAACAGGGGTCAGCAAACTCTGTAAAGGGATAGATAGTAAATATTTTAGGTTTTGTGGACCATCCTAATTACTTGATTCTGCCATGATAATGGGAAAACAGCCATAGGCAGTACAGAAAAGAATGAGCATGGCTGTGTTCCAGTATTTATAGACACTTAATTTTGAATTTTAGGTCATTTTCATGTGTCATGTGTCAAAAAATACAATTAGCATTTTTCCTTTTTTAACCATTTAAAAATGTAAAGTCTATTCTTTGATCAGGAGCATGTACAAAAAGAGCCAGCAGGCCTACAAACTAATTTGCCAACCATGGATTAGAAAGAAAGAAGGCTAGGGGTGCCTGGGTGGCTCAATTGGTTAAGTGTCAGACTTCAACTCAGGTCATGATCTCAAAGTTCGTGGGTTCAATCCCCGTGTCGGGCTCTGTGCTGACATCTAGCTCAGAGCCTGGAGCCTGCTTCAGATTCTGTATCTCCCTCTCTTTCTGACCCTCGCCTGCTCACGCTGTCTCTCTCTCTCTCAGAAATAAATAAAAAACATTAAAAAAAAAAAGATTTTAGAAAGAAAGAAGGCTAGAAAAAAGTTATAAAATAGTTCATTGACTATGTATGGACTTCTCTAATAAAAATCTCTCCCCATCTTCCACTTGGGACATCCAGCTGTTACAGCTCTGTAGCACGTAAATGTTGGCTTTTCTACGATTGCAGTGTAGACACAGTATCCAGTGGCGTTACAGGAAATAGAAGGTCTCAAGGAGATGTAATCTGTGTATCCCTTGCTGTTGTGGCAGGTAGGAGAGAGAGCAGCTTCTTGGGGATGGAGGAGGGTCACCAGAGCATGAGATCACTCACTTTGAAGGAGCCTGAGGGACGTGCACCTTCGTGGCTGCAAAGGGGAAAGGTGTAGAACTGGTCTTTGAGAAAAAACCTTTTCTAGCAGTTATTATTTGAATAATAAGTGTCCCCTCATCTAATCTGAGTAGAACCAAAATTTGGTTGGTTAAGCAAAAATTTGATTAAAGTTGGGAAGCATATAGAAATGATTCTTACAAACCTTAAAATTTTCATTATAACTTCAAACATGCCTATGCACATTCATTCGCTGTTGTCACAGGGCTGAGACTTATGGGTCTGCTAAGTAGGGTTGCGCTTGGTATTTCTCGCGTCAGCCACCTCTAATGCAGTGACACGACTCTGATGCTAACCGCCCCGATTTCGTGCAGACTCTACAGATTGAGGGCACAGGTCCCATCAAGGCTGCCCTCACTTGAGACACCAGCCGCAAGTGCAGGGCCCCCGGGTCACCCGCACTTCTGACCAACTGGCTACAAATCCAGAGGATTCCCACAAACCCACACTGAGGTTCAGGAATTCACTAGAATGACTCTGAGAACGCAGCAAAGTGCTGGCCTTCTGATTACAGCCTAAGGATAAAAATCGGGACCAGCCAACTAAAAACATCCTGGGAGGGTAGTGAATGTAGAGGTTCCGCGTTCTCTCCCTGAAACCAGGGTATGCATCCCTACCAGCACATAGATGTGTCTCCAGCCTCCAGAGTTACCTGGGCCTTAGTGTCCAAAGTTTTTTATGGAGTTTCATTAAGTTTGATTGACTGAATCATTGGCCCCATGATTGAAGTCAGTCTCCTGCCCACTGTGTCCTCGTGGACTGTTCAAAGCCGCAACCCTCTAATCACGTGGTTAGTCTTTGTGGTGGCACTCCCCCATCCCAAGTCATCTTGTTAGTGTAATGCAGGTGTGATCCAAAGGGCTCACATATGACATGAATGAGATAACTCCTGTGACTTAGGAATCAAGTCCTCTCTCTTAGGAATCAAGTCCTCTCTCTCTAAGGAGCCAGGGACAGAGGCCAGTCAAATTCTTATTGTACGACACCCATAATGCATTCTCTATAATTTCCAATTTGTGTTTCTTTAAAGTAGAGCCAGGGATACTTGTGAAATATTCTGAGAACAGAATTCTCACTCCCCCAGTCTGGAGTTTGTAAAACTGTTTAATTTTCATAAGAATCTCGTGTTTCATTGACTTACATAATATATATTTAATTTCTGTAATAATTAAACTATGTAATTTGTAACAAGTACATTTGGCAAAATGGGTTTGGGAATAAATTCAGTTTTAAGAGCTACTCATTGGGGTACAGGCCACAAGCATTTTGTTAGGTTGTGGGAAACATCAGTCAGTATATGTTTTCCAGAGGGAATGGAGAATGTAGGTTATTTTGGGGAGTTGGTAAAGAGAAGGTGTTAGGATAGCCTCTACTGTAATACGTACTTGACCCTGATATGTCCTGAATTCTTTAGCTTGTTAATAGGTTTCTCTGTTTCCCAAATACATTATAAGGCTCTTAACTAGGCCTTTTCTACAAATGAGCTACCTTTTACAGAGCCTTGTGTACAGTTAGGGTTCAGTGAATGTGAATGAGAATCATAAAATCATAGGCATTTTTTAAATTAGGAGGGACCTAGAGATGTCGACCAATACTTTTTTTTTTTTTACAGATGAGTAAACCAAGTCCTAGGGAAGTCAACAATTTAAGATTACCTAATTAAAAGAGAACTTAGGAAATCAGATTTATAGAATCACTGATTTTTATATGCTAAGCACTGGACTCGACACTTTGTGTATATCTTTCTTTAACTTGCTTAAAAATCCAGGGAAATAGGTGTTAGTATTCCCTTTACCAGTTGAGAGAATTGAGGCCTACGTGGTTCTGTTTGAGTTCCTACCCTGTTATAGGCCCTGGCTAGGACTGAGACAGCCACAGAGCCCCTGACGCACACAGCCTGGCACAGGCCCCAATCACAAGGGACACCGGGGCTGAAGGGCTGTGGAGGGGACGAGAGATTGGCCTCCAGGAACATTCCGACAGCAGCAAGAACCACCCAGAAAGAGCAGTGCAGGGGAGAAGATCGGGGAGTGGGTCTGAGTGACCGACTTTCCCACATGTACCCTGTCACCAGCCTTTCACAGTTAGCCTAATCTCAATAACATGAACCTTTTGAGTTTTTCTCTCAAATCAAAGATAGCAGATTTCCTTGATGGTGAGAAATAGGGAAAATATGATTCTTAATTTTTTATGTTAATTTACTTTTTACAGATGATTACTTAATAAATACATGATTCCTTGTATTCAAAGCATTTTTCCCCCAGAGATCTTCTTACAAAATATATTATACTTGCATATCAAGAGTCATAGTATTAAAACTGGCTTTTCTAGGACATGGGACGTCTACGTTCATAAAGTACTTGTTATGAAAATTAGCTGCCTCCTAAAACTAAAAACGTGTTTAAGTATTAGAAGGAAGAGTGAGAGATGCTGACAGTATTTTGTAGGGGCAAATAATGCCACTTCCTCCTTCCCACGTAGGACATCAGTACTGTTTACCAGATCTTTGCCGATGAGGTGCTTGGTTCCGGCCAGTTTGGCATCGTCTATGGAGGTGAGTGACTGCGGCCTGTTGCATATTGTACCTACTGCAGAAAGTTGTGAAATTTAAAAACCTCTGCTCTCTGTTACGTCTTGCCACAATTTTGCCACAGTTTTGTCCGGTGGCTTGTTTCTGAAAGGTTGAGTTGCATTCTTTCAGCAAAGCCCTTTTCACCGTAACTGAGTATTCATTCCTCATTTCAACCGCAAACTTTACAAAGTAACAAAGAATCAGGAATTTCGTTTCATCGTAGTCTTACTTTCTCTCTCCTTGTAGCTCATACATAAAGATGTTTATGAGGGAAAAATCCGAGGCTCGGGGCTCGGTTGGGCGTGTGTGAGCCGGCTTACAGGGCAAGTGCCCTCCTGGGTTTCCCTCACCAATGGCCCCGTGCGTCTGCTGGCGGCATGGACGTTCTGTCAGGTCTGCAGACCTGAAATCTCACGGTGACTTCTGTTGGCAGAGTCATTGAAGCTCAGTGTGCCTTTGTGTCTTCATGTGTTTAATGGAGCTAACAAAACTCGACCTGCATAGCTCACAGGGTTGTTAATTAAGCCTAACTGTACATAAAGGTATTTTTATACGACATGATCCGAGGTGTAAGAGGAAGGTAATGTTAAATCCTAGTCCTCCCTTGCTGACACTGGTTAAGTAGTCTTCCGGTTGGCCTTTCTGCCCTGAGGCTTGCTCTCATGTGGCTAAATAACTTTGTGCTGACTCAGTGAACCTTGAATAAAATTAATTCATTGACACAATGTTTCTATCTTGACAGTCTCTGAAGACTAAGAGTAGTTAACTATTTAATAAGGCAGATTGTTTCTCAGCTCACAAGTTCATTCAGATTTCCTGCCATTTCAAGTAATGAAGCTGCCTTTATTAGGGATCACTACTATTGAGGCAAAACATAATTTTCTTCTTAAAATTAAAGGTTAGTGAAGGAGAACAAAATCAGCCAAAGCAAAGAAACACAAGAGTAGATTCATACCAGTTTCGGTCTGTGGACAGCTTTTGTATTGTCTATGAGCTGACCGTTTACTGCTTCTTTCTTTTCTATACTATTCTTCTTAATAGGAAAACACAGAAAGACTGGAAGGGATGTGGCTATTAAAGTAATTGATAAGATGAGATTCCCAACAAAACAGGAGAGTCAACTCCGTAATGAAGTGGCTATTTTACAGGTAAAAAAAACCCAAGTTGCTTACTTTGGTTTTAATTTTTGATTTATGAGTTTTTAAATGCAGGTCTATTTAGTGTGCTGATAAGAATAAGGCTTGTTTTTTGTTTTGTTTTCATATTATGCCCTTTTGGCTCAGTGAGAGGCTGCTGGGCATCTGCATTAAATCCTTCTTTTTTTCTTATTTTTAAGAAAAATTAAGTTACAGTAATCTAGGAGTCACAAGAACTGCCATTCTGGTAGTAGTTTGGAACACATTTTAATGAGTAAAATCTTAACAACAAAATTCTTAAGTCATCTGTCCAGAAGCTCAGGACCCTCGATAGCTCTGTATCACCACATCTGATTAGGAGGTCAGTGCTATCCCCATTCAGTTCTCACAGATGACAGGCTTGATGATTATAGCAATTGCCATTTTTAACAGTAGTGTTTGTTACTTTATTAATTCACAACTCCAAAGATTTGACTTTACAATGGTTTAGTCCGTTAAGGTATATTTTTAAAGATATACTGGCAATGACTTAACTCCCACAAGTAAATTACTGTCTTTTTATTTTCATGTAACGTTTTTACTTTTGAGGGTCATCTAGAAGACTAAAATGTAGCTTTATTTTTATGAAGATCATAAATTTATAATAAGCAAATATCTATTTACTGTGTAGCTTTTGCATAATATTTAAGAAATCATAGTGATATGATAGTTAATGCTGTCAGAGCCCCATTTGCTGGTGGGTGAAGTTCAAGAAGACAGAGTCTACTGAACTTAGGCTTCCCTCAAGAAGCAGTTAAGAAACGTATAAACACAGGATTAATTTTACACGTATTACATCTTGAGTTACTGGCAGTAACACTTGCCTCACTTCTCTTTCAGAGGAGTGGTAATCAGAGTTTGTGGTCTGCAAGCTACCTGTGGTAATTTCAAGGTTGCTTCTTCCTGTAAGACTACTTCCATATAGAATATTAACATCATTCAGGCTGTATTAGGATATGAATATTGTTAGAAATCTTTTCGCATCTAATTTTGGAATCTTGCTCATTATCCAACTAATATGCAAAAAAATATATTAAGGATATATTCTTAAGGCTTGATTCATCCTTGTTACTTTGATCACAAACACATCTTTGAACTAAACACTGAAGCTTTTCCCCCTGTGTTATGAACTGTGGCTCATAATAACTAAATTTAGGGCTTTCCCCATGGCCACTGGAAAAAGTATATTATATCCTTCTGGGTATTTTCATTGATATTGCCCTATGGAGAATACAGTTAAGTGGTTATAATATGTCTCCAAATATACTATTTTCATCTTAAATTTAATACCATACTCTTTGTTGTAGATTCTGTCCAAATCGTTGAAATTATTTCGTGAATGGCTTACTTTGTGCCAGAAACTATACTTAACTAACCTCCCCCAGCAGGAAGAAGATAGGTTCAGAGTGTGAATCTAAGTCTGTCTCCACACCGCTATGCTCTTTCTTCTCTGCCACGTTGGACCTGCTGTGTGTGTGTGTGTGTGTGTGTGTGTGTGTGTGTGTGTGTAAAACTGACCTCAGTTCCTTTGCAGTGTGTAAATTCAACAAATTCTACATACAGAGTATAAAGATCAACTTTAGCCTACTTTGTATTTGAATTACAATTCTCTAAAAACAATCTGAATATGGTTAATACATTTTTTAAAGGAAACTTCTTTCATATAGTAACTCATTTGCTGAAATCCATTCCACAAGATTTGGTCGTATGAGCATTTCAGCGAGACCCTTCCACCTGCTCGCTCACTCCACCCTTTGGTTCCCGCCCCCCCTTGCAGCCCTGTCGTCCTTCCTTTCCAGCCATCGCCCTGGATTCTTCTGGTGGAGCCCTCCTTAAACAAATTTAAATGGCTGGTCGTTGATTCTGGTACTGGGAGACCCCTGCAGCTCCACTGACATCTGTACTTTTTCTTTCCTGTGTTCTCGTCTTTATAAAGGATAGGGGTGAAGATCAAGCACATTGTTGAGACCACAGTTTTGGCCTTTCCGATGGCAGGGAGGGACAGTTACAGATAGAATCATTGATTTAGGAGTGACCTTACAGTTTACCCAGGAACATCTAGCCTCTCTCTTGAGCACTTGGCGATAAGCTCTGTATTTATCAGTTTAATAGAAAAGAGGACATGACATTTTTGGGCATCTGTAAATACTCTGTTCAGCTGAACCAAAGTCTCTTGAAAAAGGTTCCATTGTAGACACAACACTCAACAAATTGAGTTTCTTTTCAGGATAGTGGCTACACCGACTTTCTTGCTGCTCCTCAAACATGCCAGGTATGGTCCCGTCTCAAGGACTTTGCTTTAGCTTTTCCTTCTGCCTAGGATGCTGGCACGCCCAGTATCTGCATGGCATATTCCTTTATCTCCTTCAGACTTTGCCCAAAGGTTATTTCCCCGTGAGGCCCTTGCCTTCCGTTCAGCATCATCCACCCATCTACCCCAGGCCCCTTTTTCTCCTCTCCATAGCATTTACCAACTTCATACTGGGTAATTTACTAGTTTATTACCTAATGGCTACCCAAGCTTGCTAGAATTAATAAGCTCAATGAGAGGAGACATTTGTCAACTTTGTACTCATGAATCCAGACTACCAGCGTAGTACCGGCATATAACAAATACTCATTTAATGTTTATTGAATCAGTGTGTTTATGTGGGTAATTAACCTATGACATATTGTTAAATTTTTAAATGGAAGTGTGGAATGGTTTCATTTGTGTGGGTCCTTGCAGTGTGTACTTTGTATATGTGTACAGACGGTCATGCAGAGAATAGGATCCGTGCCCACATAAACTGTTAACGTGGCCACATCTGGGGAGCATGTTGTGGGGCAGGAAAGAAATGGAGGATTTTTACCTTTGTTTCATAGGGATTTGCCAGTATAAGTGTCTTTTGCTCTTGCCTGAAGAGGGTAAGTGTAGAGTGGTAATGGGAGAAAATGTGTGACACTCTGACGGCTACCTGTGTTAATGGGAAAATGTCATCAGAAACTTCAGAGAGAAATTTCTGGTTTGAACACCGTGGTATAAATTCAGCATTTCCCCTTTCTCTTCTTGGAAATAACCCAAAAGCTACAAGAAACAGGATAAACAGAAATGTATACTCTATCCTTAATAAAAATAGAAGGGAGTTCAGACCTACACAGTAGGTAGGAGTCTTTCCAGAGCACTGGAAAGTGGATGGAGCAGGGGCACGCGCAGGAAGAGGCCACCGTTAAGAGCGCGTTTGCTGGCTCTTTCTGAGCTCTCCAGTTGTGATACCCTCTCCAGGTGCCTCCTCAAATAGAGGAAAGCAAGGGTGGAGTGGGGGTGGGGGGTGATCTGATAAGATTTTATTTGAGGGGGAACACAGTAAGTGAAGCAAAGAAAGGCACTTTAATAGTGGAAGAGTGCAGGTCACACCAGATAACAGTGGCAACATGTATAAAGGAAATAAGAGACAGGGAGGAACTGACAAGCACCTAGGAGTCCTCCTGGCAGGTGAAGTAGCCAAAACTAACAGCACAGGAGGCCTAAACGCTAGAAGGTAATGTAACCACTTTATACTGATGTCTCTCTAAAAACAGAGAACAAAGACCTCAGTAATTCACAAAAGCAGTAGGATAGTGTTGTTTGATCTTAACGCAGTAAAACTAGAAGTAAATGACAAAATCAGAAGACAAAAAGCTCCCACCACCTGAATTTGTTTTTCTTAAGTAAGCTCCACTGCCAGCACAGTGAGCACTTGACCGACTCAGCCACCCAGGTGCCCTGTGAAAAAATTTTTAATGTCTTAATTCTTAAAGAGCAAAGTCAAGATGTCAGAGTATTTAGATGATAGTCATGAAAATACTGTGTATCAGCTTTTAGACTATTGCTTAGGAAAAAAATATAAGTTCAACTATTCACACAAGAAAAAATGAACAGAAATGAATTAAAGAATCCAAATTGAGAAGTTAGAGAATGACAGGCGCCTGGCTGGCTCAGTTGGGGGGGAGTGTGCGACTCTTGATCTCAGGGTTGTGAGGTGAAGCCCCACATTGGGTGTAGAGATTACTTAAAATCCTAAAAAAAAAGTTAAAGAATGAACAATACACTTAAAGAAAGCAAAAAATAAATATAAGAACATCTTGGGGAGATGACCACAAATACTAAAAAATGTAAAGTCATTTTGGGACTTTAAGATGCTGTCTTGTCCAACTTGATGAGATAAATTTGAAAACCTGGAGAACATGATTCTCTGTGAAAGTATAGCTTACCAAAACAGACTCCAGAGGAAATAGGATGTTTAAACAAATAGAAGTTGTTAAGGGACAGTAATGTTACAGCATGCTTCTGCTTTTGTGTGTGTGTACATGAGGCTTTACGGGGGGGAGGGGGACAGCCACCGAATGGGGACAGCCAGCCACACTTTCAGCTCTTAAGTGGATCAGAGTTGTGATGTTCTGAATCTTCCCCTGCTTCCTGCTCTTATCACACGCCTTTCACTTTTGTTTACTGTAAAACTTGTCACTTTTTATTTTGCTACTTGGAATATCATCTTAAGTTGTTTTAAATTGATTACTAAACAGTATTTATTTTGTGCTTGGTAGGCATTTTTAAAAACACCAACCATGATTCAGACATGGAGCTAAAATGACTAAGACAGAGCCTCTGCTGCCAGGGAACTTACCAGGCTACAGAGTAAGATACACATGCCACAGTAGCCTGGGAGAAGTCTGCTGCACATATACTTGGTGTTGGGTGGAAACTACTGCATCGTCCCAAGGAGAAGTAACGTGAGCTGAAATTAAAGCAGTTACAGTGGGAATTGAGAGATGATGGCAGATTAAAAAAAAAAAAAAAGGGCACTCAACTTCAGATAAGCCAAAAAGCCCTCCCAGCATAATTAGGGACCCATAATAAGGAAAAAAGCATAAGAAAAATAGGTTTCTATAAATAAAGTTTAATTACTTGAGCCAATAGACCATATGTAAAATTGAATAGGGTGAATAAAGCCATGTTATTGAAGATGTGAAAACCCAAGCAGAGGAACAGATTTATGTCCAGAATAAAAAACCATTGAATGTTTTTGAGCATGACTGACTTCTCCAATTTGCTTTTGAGTAAGGTTTTTGGGGTTTTGGCTTTTTTTTTTTTTTTTTTTTTTAACCAGTAAGATGGATTGCTTTTTTATTAGCAGAAACAGTATCACATTCAACTTTCTATTTCTCTAACCCTGGTAACATAGTGGTGCTCAAGAAACAGGAGGTGATGGAGGTAGAGATGCTGAGGCCGAAAGAGGGAAGACCAAATCAAGGCATGATTGAGAATCCAGGCGTAGACAAAAACTACCTTAAAAACATAACCGTCTCTGAGCAGAGAGACAGCCCCAAAGAGCCACAGATCTGTGTAATTGACTCTAAGGTTTGGTTGGCAGTTGGTGCCTATTCCTGGACAACATAAACTTAAGAGTCAGAAGACAGAAGATGAGAAAGCACAGTGGTAGTAATGGACAAGGGCAGTTATGTCATCAGGTGGGAAGACCCTCCTTCCCCTTGGCGCATCCACTCTCCACCACAGACCTTGGCAGATCGGAGTTCCATGGTCCTGTTTGTTCGCTTTTAGTGCCTATTTACCTGTTTTTCTTCCTATGCCATGTGTTGCGTACCGTTAATCGTAGCACAGAGTTAGACATTTGCATAATAAAACCATTTCTCTGCATGGTTTTAATGTAAGTCATGTAAATATCCTGCAACTCTTCAGAATTTGCACCATCCTGGGATCGTAAACCTGGAATGTATGTTCGAAACTCCGGAACGAGTTTTTGTAGTAATGGAAAAGCTGCACGGCGATATGTTGGAAATGATTCTGTCCAGTGAGAAAAGTCGGCTTCCAGAACGAATTACTAAATTCATGGTCACACAGGTATTTCCACTCTTTTGAAACGAGAATACTTTAAAACGGAGAGAATTAAATAGCAGTGCTTTTACATAAAGGGATATTGTGGGAATTGTTAACCTTACACTTCAGTTAAATTTTGAAGAACCGTGGTGCACTTCTATAATTATCATGCTGTTCCAGAGGGCAGGTGGGGGGTTAACTATCATTTTTTTCCAGGCACTGAAAAAATTCTGTTTTCTCTAATAACAGATCCTTGTTGCCTTGAGGAATCTACATTTTAAAAATATTGTGCACTGTGATTTAAAGCCAGAAAACGTGCTGCTCGCATCGGCAGAGCCATTTCCTCAGGTGAGGTGCTCTCTAGAACCTTCAGTAGCTGACATCACACAGCACCCATATGACGAAAGGTGTGGGGTCGGTTCAGATACGTAACCATCTTAACAGCAGTCAGTAGCCTGTAACTGCCAGTGGGGATTAATCCTTGAAAAATTTGAGCTCAGATCTTACTACTCATATTGTTTATTTTCATCAAGACTTCTTAGACTTCAGCACACTTTCAGGAATAACTTTTTGCATGGAGACTGTTTTGCAGTTCACTTCTCCTTGCGGGGGTGGGGAACGCAGTGAGGAGGATCTACCTTGGGTGGTGCCTGGGTCTCAGGACAAATTCCCCATAAAATGGAGCAGGGGGCAGCCCTACAAAGGGGGACACAGATTTTGAGGCAGGCAGCCAACTCCTCTTCCTCTTCAGAGTACTTTATTTCAAACATTTTCACCAAAACCTATGCAAGAATTACATTTCCCATCATGGCTATCACTCACACGCGTGTATCCCTTTTGTGTGTGTGTGTGTGTGTGTGTCATGCACCGATTTTTTTACTTGGCTAAATTTCATTTCACTGAAGAGTGTTGATTTTGATCCAAAGATATTTAATAACCTACTAAATGGTTCATAAACCCAAAGTTTGAAACAGTTTTCCTGAGGAATATATGTTGGCAATACCCGTAACTATCAGCTAGAATATCTTTTGTCAAACTATTGTTTATACAGGTTTGAAACATGCACAGTCAGATGGCTAGACGAAGGACAAGTGGCTGTTCCACTTGAGTTGAATACAATGTAAATCATCTTTCAAAGAAAAAGATATATTTCTAAAAATTATTCAACTTTTTAAAGGAGGGAATCCTATTCTTTTATAATGCCTGTGTGCTTAAAAGTGATTCCCTATCATTGTGAGATTAAAAAAAAAAAGGTTCCCTAATAGTTGGTGTGATGTTTTAAATAAAGTGCTCCCATACATTATCATCTCACTTGATCTTCAGAATGGGCTGGGCAAAGGATGCACACCCCTGCAGTGAGGCTAAACCTGTCTTTCTGACCTCTGTTAGGAACAAAGGGAAAATATTCAGTTGCCAAACTGCCAAGGCAACTTTTCTTTATCAAGATGTTAGCTGAAATACTGCATCTAACAAACAGTTCCTATGTCTTCATGGTCGCGAATCCTACTCTTCAGATACTTAAAGAGGGAGCTACATTCAATAATGACCCAGAACAATTACCATAAAAACATGCACAAGGGTCCATGTCCTAGAAATAGCAAGCAGCATTTGAATACACCTTCATCATACCCTCTCCAGGCACTGCTTGTACCCCAGGTTTGTAGAGGCCAAATCTCTCTTTTCTCCAAGTATCATAATGCTTTTCATGAAGACCGTGTGTGAGGCAGGGCATTTCTTCTGGAAGGTACTAGGCATTTGCTGGTTCAGCATGGATGTACCATTAGTCACCAAAATCTGAACTTCTCCTAGAAGGTGGGCAGCAAGATAAGTGTTCTGAGCTCTGCCGAGCTCATCATACTTCCAGAATTCTCTTCCCAAAAGGGCATTATAGGAACTGTGGCTACCTTCTGATAGAACTTTTCCCAAATCTGAGTATCTCATTAGTAGTAATTTATTCCACAATCACAGAAAACACCTTTGCTCTTTTTTTTCATTTATTATTTATTACAAATAGTTTATTGTCAGATTAGTTTCCACATAACACCCAGTGCTCATCCCCACAAGTGTCCTCCTCCATGCCCATCCCCCTCCCCCCCTCATCCATCAGTCCTCAGTTTTTGTCAGCATTCAAGAGTCTCTCATGGTTTGCCTCTCTCCCTTTCCCCCATTTCCCCCCTTCTCCCCCCACCACTTGGTCCTCTGTTAAGTTCCTCCTAATCCTCCTATACGTGCAAACATATGATATTTGTCCTTTTCTGCCTGACTTATTTCGCTCAGCATAACACCCTCAAGGTCCATCCTTGTTGCTACACATGGCCAGATTTCATTGTTTCTCATTGCCATGTAGTATTCCATGGTATAGATAAACCACATCTTCTTGATCCATTCATCTGTGGATGGACACTTAGGCTCTTTCCATGTTTTAGCTTTTGTGGAGAGTGCTGCTATGAACATTGGGGTACATGTCACCTTTGCTCTTTCTTATTCTTTCAAGCAGCCTCTAGCGTTGTTTTTCCACTGGCTACGTTAGTAATTTTTACTACACTCAAGTTATGTGCCAAGTGATAGTATCCTTGAGAATATAGATTCCAGGATTAATCAAAATAAGGGGTAAGTTTTAAAATACCAACTTATTTTTTCATTCAGCATCATTTATTGAGGGCCTTTATGTGTTCAGGCACAGTGAGGTCACTGTGAGGATTTAAAAATGAAACACCTAATTCCTGTTCACAGAAAAGTCTCTCCTTTAAAGACAAATACTAAAAGATCAGCATCCTCCAAAAAACTTTGTGACCACTTAGAGCACCCATCTGGTATTTGACATTGTGGAAGCTAAAACTTAAAAGAGGTTTTTTTGAAATAAGCACTAGGGAAGTTCTTCATACCATGTTGGTAGTAGATCACAGGGCTTTTTGGGAAAAGGGTATTTTACAATTTCCCTATCTACAATCATTTGATACTCGTAATCAGTGCAGTTGGCAAGTGTGTTGAAATGATACAGTATTGGGGAGCTTCGTGGCTCTGTCGGTTATTCATCCAACTCTTGATTTCAGCTCAGGTCATGATCTGTTTGTGGGATTGATCCCCACATCAGGCTCCGCACTGACAATGCAGAGCCTGCTTGGAATTCTCTCGGCCCTTCCCCTGCTCCCTCTCTCAAAATAAATAAATTAAAAAATGAAGTGATACAGTTATCACTTAGGGGCAGGTATATACAGAGATCGACACATAGACGATAATACAAAATTAACATGAGTTTTGGTTTTTTTTCTTTCCAGGTGAAGTTGTGTGACTTTGGTTTCGCACGCATCATTGGTGAAAAGTCATTCAGGAGGTCTGTGGTAGGCACTCCAGCGTACTTAGCCCCTGAAGTTCTCAGGAGCAAAGGTTACAACCGTTCTCTAGATATGTGGTCAGTGGGAGTTATCGTCTATGTGAGCCTCAGTGGCACCTTCCCTTTTAATGAAGATGAAGATATAAATGACCAAATCCAAAATGCTGCATTTATGTACCCACCAAATCCATGGAGAGAAATTTCTGGTGAAGGTAAGAACTATACTACAGCTCTGTGCCCTTTAGTCTAAAAATCTTTGTGATCCCAAATCAGCCTGTTTCTTCTGATTTCTCTTTTTAATTTCTCATACTCCTCTTCCAGATTCAACCCATTACCAGTTTTTGAGCACCCTCTGATTGTCTCTTTTCTAACTTCCTTATAGTTCCCAGGCCTAGCATGGATCCAGGAAGGACCCAATTTCCTCCCTTTGAAACGACTCTTTCATAGTCCTTCCCAGGCACCAGCGCTGCCAAATCTGTCTTCAGGAAACCCCACTTTCATCTTACTCTGCCCCCTACATCTCGGCCTCCCTTTAAGCACCCTGCAGCTGTAGGTTGCTCTGAGATAGCCCAAGGTCACCTTCAGCCCTCCCCTCCGCTGCTCCCCATCTAAAACCTAGCGGTTTACTCTTCTCAGCTGCCTTCTGCGTGTTGCTTAGATCTTTCCCCTGCCTCCAATCCTTCAGGACCCCTTAGCCTGTGGCTTATGTGTAAAGTCTTCTCTGGGCCCCTCCTCCAAACTGTGTAAGATCTACTTAAGAGGAGTATTCTTTCTTTTCATAATTACTTATTTTCAGAGACCTGTTATTTCAGGTTCCTTATACCTAGAATGAATGTTCCAGACCTTCTTCAGTTTGTTGTCAGCTCTCCTGTGGACGAGTCCTAGGAAGCATGATCTGTGTTTTCCTTGCCTGGTGAAGGGTTTTGAGCTTGCAGGCCCCTGTTCTGTATGCATCAAGAATGCCTTGGTTGGGTCTATTTAAGTTTACAGACACCAACAGAAAAGGACACACTTCTTTAACAGCCCCGTATTGAAGAGAACCCTATTGGGGAATACTCCTACCTGGATTAGCCAACCTTTGGGACAGGAGTCTTTTTTGTTTTCCAAAAGTACCAGACCTAATCTTAGGGATTTAACAGTCTATTAAACTGGGAAAGTTCAAGGAACCGCATGTAAAGACAGTAGCAGACTTTCTTGGTAATGAGCAGCTAATTAAAGAATAGAGGAGGGTTTCTGGGTGTTAGCAGAGTCCTCTTAGACTTCCTGGGGCAGCGTGGCCTGCACACTTCAGAGTAATCAGTTGGCGAGTGTACTAAAACAAAAACCTCTGGTTATATCTCAGAGATTCCAATTCACCAGCTGGAATGACACCCAGGAGTGCATTTTAATAAATACCCCAAAGGACTCTTATGCACAGGGTGGACAATCACGTAAGGAACAGGGGATAAAAGTCTGAAGTTGAACCCAGTGCAGTCCGTGATTAAATACTGTGGTACACAGAACAGAGACAGAACTGGTACCGTGTGACTCTTCCACTTGGCTCAGCCCTGGGTCCAGGCCTTACTGTCAGAATTTTAAATGTATCATCGTCCAGTGGAAGTCAGGATGTAGCTACATGATGGTTTTGCTTTTGAGGTTATTGTTTCTTCAAGTAACTGGATAAAATAAGTAAGCCAAGATCTCCCCACTTAACACCAAGGCCCCATGAACATACTTGTGTGAAACCTGTTGAGTATGAACTGTTGGTAAGAAGTTCTCATGCAAGTCCAGCCACATCTGCAGAGGCGAGGCAGTGGCTGTGGCTTCCTGCAGACCAGGGACTAGAGAAGGGGTCACTGCAGGACAGCAGCGGCACATCAGTCGGTAATCCATTTTATTCATTTTGAAATAATAGTTAATACTAACATGTATGTGCTAAGCCCTGTTCTCAGCCCTTTACGTGTGTTATTTCATCTCAACAACCTCATGTTATCAATGAGGAAAGTGGGAAACGGCGCAGCGTGGTGACTGACCAGAGTCTGCGCTGTTAACCTGTACCCGATACCGCCGCGTTAGCGAAACAGGCACACTTAATAAAACAGGTCCTCTAAATTCAGTAAACATTACGGGTCACTGATGTGTCAGGTGGAAGGCCGTGTCCTTGAGAAAAACCATCAGCCCTGTATGTGGCTTGGTGCCTGCCAGGCAGAGTCACAGTGTGGGAGTGCCCCATCCACCCAGACTCACCAGTTGCATCTTCTCTCTCCTCTTAGCAATTGACTTGATAAACAACCTCCTTCAGGTGAAGATGAGAAAGCGCTACAGTGTGGACAAATCTCTCAGCCACCCCTGGCTGCAGGTAAGAAACCAGACTCTCCCTGGTGATCTCATTTGAGCTGTTCGTTGTAAGGGTCTCACCTGCTGGACCTACTTGCAGGTCAGCAGGCTGTGCGTGTTGTCGCGCAGCCCGAGTGTTCTTCAGGGCTTACTTTGTACTGTGGCTGAATCTCTGGGAGGCTTGCTGGGTACCACCCACCTGCAGAACTGAGGCAGTTAAACTCCCATGAACTGAAAGCAGTGAATTAGCCTTTTAACAGGGCCTTATGGCTCATTTCACCTTTCTGTAAAATAAGCATATTATCTTGTCAAATATATTTTACCTCTAAAATGCCCACTAAAAGATTCATATTTGCATTAATGAGATATAAAATGTCATTTAAAATGTTTGGCTTAATTCCCCCAAAAGCTATTGCATAGATTTGTTAAAAGTAACCCCTAAAGTTCGGAGTAAAGAGAAGCTTTAGAACTACTTTAAGTGGGGGGGGGGGTGGGGGGAGGTTGGCAGGTAGAATTAACTTCAGAACAAATGCAGTTTCAGAGACTATTAAATTATCCTGATAGTGGATTCTAAATACTTTCCCCTACTTTGAGGAGTAAGGTGTGGGCGTAAGGTCAGAATACAGAACAGAATGTTTTAGTGATTATTATTAGCCATCTCAGAAGCCTCAGGCAGCTTTTAGTTTTAGAAGCTAGTTAACTTCCTTCTTAAGAGACTCTAAATTTGAAAAAGTATCTTTAACATTGTTAAAATATTACAAACGGAACTTACTGTAGAGCAAGTACTTATGAGTGGGGACTGTCAATTTTGCAACTATGGGCCTAGGAAACACAAGTTCACTGTATTTTGTTTCATTTATACTTTATAATTGTTTCATTTTTTTTTCTAGGACTATCAGACTTGGCTTGACCTTAGAGAATTTGAAACTCGCATTGGTGAACGTTACATTACACACGAAAGTGATGATGCCCGCTGGGAAATACATGCATACACCCACAACCTTGTATACCCAAAGCACTTCATTATGGCTCCCAATCCAGATGATATGGAAGAAGATCCTTAGTATCAGTGAGCTAATGGCAGGAAGGAAGGATTTCATGTCATAGGCTGATACTCTGCTGCACAACTGTTCTGTGTAGGGTCATCCTCTGCAAGGATGCAAAGACATGGGGAAATGTGATGAGAAATCGGTGACACCAGTACTGTAGTTCACCGTGAGAAGGTACACGAGGGAAAACTGAGTAGTAAAAAACACATAATGGAACCAAGATGAAGCTTTTCAAAATTTTTACAGCATAAACAATGACTGGTTTTGTATTTTTTCCTAATCCTTCACTTTAATTCTATAGTGGCATTTAATTTATCTTCCCTTTCCTGTTGTTACATTATTTTTTAAAAAGGAGAAAAAGGCGAGCTTAGAGCCCAGCCATCATAATGGCTTGACCAAATCACACCAGTTTTAACGGTGATTACTAAACAGGTTTGCCTTTAAGAGAGAACTGAGGAGGGGCTCCCAGCGTGCCATTTCCTGTAAGAACTCGAAACATTTGACCACAGAGGCACTGAGGGGGTTTTCCTGCCTGCCTAGAAGATGAGTGCAAGACTCTTCTACCTTTTTCTTTCTCTTTAGGTCAGTCGACTCCAAAACAGTGATCACTAACCTTTTGGAGTTGAAATACTTAAGGTGCTCGCTACAAGATAGAAATTAAGTTGTCACCTTTCGTGACTATGTTGGAAGGCCCTCGAAGATAATTTTGGGGTCGAGATGTTTCAGACCCCAGGGGAGAACCCACTGGTCTAAGTGCTGAGGTTCTAAGCCTTCTCAGAGCCCAGCCCCGCTACTGCATACCCGCCCTCCCACGCCTCCAGGGCCCCGCAGCTGGTTTCCGACATTCAGTAGGTTTAGATCAGAACCTTAATTACACAGTTTATCTTTACACAGAATTGAATACTTTGAGGAAGAAAATTGCTAAAAGTAAGGTCAGGGCAGGATAAGTTAATGCCATAGAGAACAGCGAAGAGTGTATCCTATTTTTCTTCCCTTAGCTTACTGGAAGGCTTTAACAGATATCCAGAATGTTTGTAAATCAATATTTAAAGCAGTTTGGGGGAGTGGGTGGGGCAGAGCATGAAACACTTATTTTATTCTTTCATCTGCTCTGCTGATAATGTAGCCCTGCCCTTCTAAATTGTGGGGGGTTTGTTTTGTTTTGTTACATTTCAGCACTGGCAACCAGCTAAAGAAATGTTTTTCTACTCAGATATAATATTTAAGATGTTAGATTTTTCCATAGCTTTTAAAAAGTTACTAATAGTTCTCCCCCCCACCCCCCAAAGAGTTTAATATCTAGGAGCACCCACTTACTAAAAAAACTTGCAGCTTTTTGTTTTTTCATTCCTCAGTAATCACTGTAAATTTTTTTCCCTCCAAAAAGAGTCAAAGATTTGGAGTCAGAAAAGCCAGTCTTTTAATTAAGTCTTGGCTCCAGTCTGCTATGGCTCAAGTTGCTCATCAGTCTAAAATATGAAGATTCTAATTCTTGCCTCTACCTTCCTCACAGTGTTGTTGTGATGATCAGATATTTATGAACATATCCATACTCAATAAACTAAAAACTATAAAAGTGGTAACTGTCACTGCTCGCTGAATTTGAGGTGGCAGAGGGTCCCTGTGTCCAGTCCAAGACTGAGAGGTCCTACGAGATCCCTGAAGCTACGCCATCACTTAGGACTAGAATCACTGTGGAGAGAGTAGCAAACGTGCAGTGTTCCCATGCTTTGAACTTTACGTGTCTTTACTTACCCTCACGAAAGCCATGAGGGGAGAACATTATGGACTCCATCTCACAGATAAGGAAACGGAGGCATAGGAAAATTAAGTAATTAGATGCTAGAGGGGACAGCTGGTATGTGGATTTGAACCCAGGCAGTGTGGCTCCAGTCCCCTGCACCCCTCCTAACCGTGCTGCTGCACTGCCTCCCATAAACCTCTCCAGGAAGCATTCCAGTGTCTCCTGGTACTTTTTTCTCCTCTAGGAGTTCAAAAAATTAAACCAAATTAATTTCGCAAAACCTTTTAGAAATATAATTTCCCTGTGGTAAAGGATGGCTTCCCAAATTGGTCCAAAGTAAATCTGTTTATATCAGTGTGCTAAAATGGAATAATTCTGAGTCACTAGGCGCCCTATTGTGGTTTTACTGCAGAAGGTGAAAATTAACTGGAATGATGTTTGCTCTACTTATGTAATCAAACTACAAGCCATGAAATTAATTGCACTCTCTTTGTGTCGTTGAATGCCTAAGAAGTTTTCTTAAAAAGTTTGTAAAGGCACTGTCAGAGCACTTGGAGTTGAGTAATTTACTCCAGATACTGTATAACCTGTATATCCTTTTTTTTTGTCTTGAAGTTGTTTTTGTATAAGAAATCATTGTTAGAAACATTTGATAATGTACAAAGTAGTCTCTAATGACACTGTTCAGTACATTTTTATATTTTTTGTTACATCCCACTTTTGTAAATATCCTTAAAGAAGCCTGATAATAAAATGTATTTCCATATCACCATACGTTCCCATGTGAAAACCTGAGCTTATTAGGAAGTGGTGTTTGCCCAGGCTTTGGTAAAAGAACTATTTTGGAAATAGTCTTTGTAAATGGAACTAATGCTATATTTAAAACACTTCTTTTTAACTACCTAAAATTAAAAAAAAACCTCATTTCAGTTTTATATGAAATTTGACGTAATTATCTGGAGGTCTCATTTCTTGGAATGAAAGTTTAGAATAATTACAACTACAGATTTTTCAGGAACTATCATCAAATACTTAGCTATTGTCACTGCTGGAAGACCCACCTCAAGTTAAATTTTCTAGGTTTAAGACACAAGGCATTTCCTGATTCCTCCCATTAATTGTAAAACTACTAGGTAATTGAGGGGCCAATATGGGGCATTTTCACCTTCCAAAAATTCTCCCAACCAAATTTTTGAAAAAAAATATGGGAAAAAAATAAAGGTGGCTATGAATGGCCCAAAGCTCAGCAGCACATGAAAAATAAGGCCTCCACTGCTTTATTCTGGAATAGTCTCAGATCTAAAACTTCCTCTACATAAAGTGGCATATGTAAGTTTTGCTTCATTGGAACGTATAGAATGCTATATAAAATGTTGCCATTCTATTAGACTGCTAATTATGTACCCATCTCTGATTTGACTTCTCTGTGATAGGATTTGTTAGTCCAAAGGTGTTAAACTTGAAGATACCAGAATCTGAGTTTTACTTGAAATTCTGCAGAATACCCAGATGGAGTGAAAAGATAGAAAGGGTTTTTGTACAATGACTAAAAAGGTAAAATGCTGTTAAGTTTCGAGAATAAATACTTTCACCTAAGTAGCCCTCTGCTTGACTATATATTAAGGAATAGTAAACCTTAGGATTTTCAAAATTGGAGTCTAAACTTTCAGGGAGGTGGGCTCCCAGGATGGTACCATTGCTCTTTCCTAGCTAACCCTAGATATGGCAGCTCTTTAATGTACTTTAAAAAGCAAATATATATTACTAAGGAAAGAAAAGTTATTTATAATTGCCTTGTCATAATTGTTAAGGTGTTCTAGAGCCATTTGCATACAATTTAATGTAATTTCATTCCATTCTATTGTTTACACAACAATTACTCAAAGATGACTGCAAAGGTAAAAGGAAAATAAAAGTTTATAGCACAAAAAAAAAAAAAAAAAAGAAAAGAAAAATAAGGCCTCCATCTTCCTTTAGAGTGAGATTCAGAATGTTAGTCCTGTTCTGAAGGAAGCCAAAAAAGCCATAAAAAGCCAAGAGTAGATCACTCCGCCAACAAACTTCCAATATAGTTAAGCTGTAAGTTCAGAACAGGGCTAGTATTCTTTTCCTTTAATCTCGCTGCAAATCTGTGTTGCCATATAACAATTCTTTGGAAAGTAGATGTCTGGTATAGATATAAAAGTTCTGTGAACTGAAAATGAGAGAATTAGCGCAAATGAGAAAATTATCACTCATAAACAACCACCTACGATTTCAGGCACATGTTAACTTCACTGGTTTTACTGGGATTAAAAATTTTTTAATGTATTTCTTTTAATTACAAAATTCACAGAAGCAGAGGGTAAAACATTTCAAATACCACAAAGGAGAATGAATTTCCTCCCTTCAAACCCACTTCCACATTGGGTTTTTTTGTTGTTGTTTTTTTGAGACAGCGAGCGTGTGTGCGCACGCAGCAGAGGAGGGGCAGAGGGACAGAGATAATCTTAAGCGGGCAGCACGCTCAGCGCAGAGCCTGACCCTGGGTTCTAGCTTACAACCATGAGAGCATGACTGAGCTGAAATCAAGAGCCACCCAGGTGCTCCTCCACTGGGATATTTAATAGTAATTACTGGCCATCCTTTCCTCACTTTCTATATACAAGTAACTGTCACAGAAAACCACCAGTCTGCACTGTTAATTTCTATCAAATTAAGCATTTCTTTAAATGCAGCTTTTCCCCAAAACTGAATCCTAACTATAAAACATTTTTACATGCATGTACCTTTTTTATTTACTACATTCTTAGAGATCTATAAGGACACATTGTTCTATCTCATTTTCTAAAAATACTTTATGGACAGTTCTATCTAACCCATTCCCTCTGAAAGGCCACACTTAGATTTCCAGTTTTTTACTAAACCAATGTTCATGTTTACTTTTTAAAATAAAAATGCTGCAGCTAGCCTTATTAATTAAAGGATATTCCACTTCAGGGCACCTGGGTGGCTCAGCTGGTTAAGCATCCAACTCTTGATATCAGCTCAGATCATGATCTCGGTTGTAGGATCGAGTCCCGCACCAGGCTCTGCACTGATGGCATGAAGGCCACTTGGGATCCTCTCTCTTCTTCTCTCTCTGCCCCTTCCCCAGTGTGTTTCCGTGCTCGCTCTCTCGCTCAAAATAAACTTTAAAAAAAAAAAGAATACTGTTTCAAGGTAACTTGTTTCATTTAGGTGAGCACACAACTGTGCCAAAAGCCAGACACAGCTTTAAAAGATCAATGTTTAGCTGTACTGTATATAAAATGGGCAATTTTTAGTATGACATATAATACTGTAATATGTATTTTACCTGTGATGCATGAATGTATCCCCTTTATTTTGCTTTCTTAGGCAGATTTAGGGGTAAAACGTCCACACTGAGGTATCACCTCCAGGCAAGTTCACCAAACCCAGCTACAGGCGACAGAGAAGGTTTTGACTGACATGCATTCATCGGATGGCTTCCACCATGAAGTCTCTGATGGGGCAGCAAGGCAAAAAAGTGAAATCTTTCTCCCATCTTCTTGGGATTCATCAACATATCATACCCCTGAAGTAACTGCTGCCTGGATGGCTCGTCTGATTTGTCTAAAAGAACCTGGAAAGAAAAAACTTCTTAGTAAAAATAACCAGAAGGATTCCTAGTTATACGCAGCAACACCCATGACCATTAGCCACTCAAGAAAGCACCGCTTAAGATGGGATTTCTGACCACCTGCCTCGGAGTCGTGGAGTGCTCACCAAAAACCTAGCTTGCTGGGGCGCCTGGGTGGCTCAGTCGGTTAAGCATCCAACTGTAGATTTTGCCTCCAGTCATGAGATCAAATCCCGTGTCGGACTCTGCACTGAGCATGGAGCCTAAGATTCTCTCTCCCCGCACCTACATGCACACATATGCTCTCTCTCATAATAAAAAATAAAAACAATTATTAGAGAAAAAAAAAAGCATAGATTGCTAAGACCCAAACCTATGGATTTGTAGGTTTAGCAAATATTCCCAGGTGGTATGATCTATACTGAAAGATTAAGATATTTTCAGAACAGTTACAAAATTAATACTCATAAACACAGGCAAGTTTTGTTAACACACGCGAACATCATTTGGAAGTCTTAGATCTACCGCACACGGAGACGCAGGGCACTTAAAAGGCCCCCTGGCGCACCAGGCCACCTGGTTCCGCTATTCCCTAGCGTCAGGCCAACAACAGGAGTGCTGGGGCCAGATGTGCTTGTCATTTTAAATGTGTTTTTTTTTTTAGAAATACTACAAAATTTTTGTTTTTATTTAAATTCCAGTTAGTTAGGGGCGCCTGGGTGGCTCAGTCGGTTAAGCATCCGACTTTGGCTCTGGTCATGATCTCACAGTACGTGGGTTCGAGCCCCACATCGGGCTCTGTGCTGACAGCCAGCTCAGAGCCTAGAGACTGTTTCAGATTTCTGTGTCTCCCTCTCTCTCTGACCCTCCCCTGCTCATGCTGTCTCTCTCTCTCTCAGAAATAAAAACATAAAAAAAATTAAAAAAAAATCCAGTCAGTTAATATGTAGTTAGTGTCATATTAGAAATACTACAAAATTGAAATATCTAATGATAGTGAAACAAATCGTTACCTTCAGCCGGACATCAATCCCCATGTTTTTTAAAAACGTCTGTTGTTTTATTGGACCCAGAGAAGCTACTTGTCCCTCTGCCATTCTGCGCAAATAACTGAAGTCCACATCGGCTGTTAGGTCTGCAGTTCCCGGGGCAATAAGGACGTCATGAAGCTTATGGCCACAAAATCCCTTGAACATAATTTTTAAAATGAGTTTTTGTCGTTCTGTGGTTATTAAGATTAAAGAAATGCTATCATTTTAGGACATTTTACGTAACAGCTGTTAGAAAGAAAAACAAAGCCTAAACCAGTGGCTTCCAAACTCTTATTAAAACAGTAGCACCCTTCAAATGAGATGCTATGTGGAAAACCTAATACAAAGTGCAGCACTAGAGCGCCCGAAGACGCTGTCCATGGTGATAGAACAAAGGAGGTCCCGTCGACTCTCCCGGTGCCTCAGGTTATCAGTCTAGATGGTATTTTACAAAGTGTATCCATCAACTAGGTGCACCACCAGCCCCTGAGAACACGTGACTGCTCTCTGCCCAGACCTGGTAGATCAGAATCCTGGAGGGCAGGCCAGGGAATCAGAATTAAAAAAAAAAAAAAAATCCAGAGTTAGTTTTTGTTTTTTGTTTTGGATACAATAAAATTAGAAATTGACAACCACAGATCTAGAAAATGACTAATGGTATCTAGTTACATGTATTTCAATTCAAGTCTGGACAGAATTGATAAAGAACATAAGAGAGGATGCTTAGAAAGGATAAAAGATTACATCTGAAAGGAAAAAAGATTGAAAATATGATAGAAAACATCTGATTACATAGTCACAAATCTGCAAAGAAGTGCTAAAATTTTTTTTAAATGAAGGCAGGGGAGAAAATCTTAAGAATTTAAGAACATCTTCCCATTTGTGTTAGTCACATGCTAAGTAGGATGGATCTATGCAGACCTAAGTTCTGCAACTTCAGGAAGAATGAAGATAATTGAGACCCTGTTCCAAGGCAAGTCTGGACAGTGAGGTCTACGGTGAAGGGCAATCATAATACTGTGAATTAATACTCATGACAACACAATGTAATATTACAATGCTAGGCACTGTAGAAACCAAAGATAAAGATCTTCAATGAGCTTCAAACCTAACAACTTAGTAGATCACACCAATTAACTTCCAAGAAGTCATCTTGCTGAATCATACGTACTCTGAAGGTGTCTGTCTTAGTTCCATCGTGACCATAGTCGGCAATCAGGGCAGCCCCTCCAGTTAGTGCAATGCGTTGAGAAAGCTCCTGAACTATTACACCAGCTTCAGGACACACTTCCACGTGATCCCTCGTTTCATCGCGCTAGTAAAGGAACAGCTGCATTAAAATGCATCGCTGAAAAGAAGTCGCCTTAGGGCTTTTCTATAATGAGCATTTCTTGGTTACAATAAATTCCTTCTCAATATGCATTATGTTGTCTACACTCAACTTTCCACATAATATCCTTTTTATTATACAGAACTCCCTAGTGCTTTGATGCCATCCAACTAAATTTACAAGGATACTTTTATAAAAAGGCATAGGCCCTCCCAACCCCCTAGATTCCCCCCAACTCCCTCTCTCCTGAGTACCACTGACTCAAGAACTGAAAACAATCCTATCTCCCAGGACCAGGTGGTTAGCTCTTGGTAGCTGTGAATTTGCTTGTCACTCAGGTAAAACTGGGTAGCTAGAATATGAACAAGCAGAGATGTCCCCAAGCACTCAGGTTGATACTTTAATTTATGCTCTGCCAAAAAAAAGCCTTAATTGATAGGTTCAAGTTTAAAAGCTTCCTGTGCTTTTGAAACAAATAACTTCTGAGGAAGAAGTACTTAGTTATTGCCCAGAAAGTAGACCTTTTTAAAACAGGCAATCTAAAGCCCAAATCTTCCTCACAAGTAAAGGATTTTTGAACCCCTAAACACAACTCTGAGAGAGAAAGGCTCTTGTGATTACTCCCTGAGGTCAACAGAAGCAGCACCACATGTACCATTCTGATGGTGTAGAATCAAGCTTACATGATCATTTAATTTGAGAACTGACTAAGAAAATACAGAGTTATAAACACAAAGCTCTCCTGAAATAGTTGCTGTGACATTACTGTCAGGTAGGCAATACTATCACCGCGTGATAGGAAACTGAGAGAAGGAAGAAGGTAGGGAACTTGCAGAGTAAGCGCGTACTAACTTCCCAGTCACATTACGTTAAGGTCACACAGCCAAGAAAGGGTTTTAATGCAGGCCCCTGACTCGACAGCCTCTGCACTTTCCAGCCCTCACCAAATGTACCGCACATGGTTCGAGCAAATCTCTCCCTGACCCCTGTAAAACAGTAACTCAGAAAACAAAGCTATGAAGGTTGGTTGGTATTCCTACTTGTATGAAGACTTCCGCTGGGGTGGCACAAGGCGCCAAAACAAACCGCAGTTTATCAGAAGCCTGGGGATCGATATCGACGAATACTTCACGCCATCCTTGTGGGGTTCTCTACACACAAAATAATGCATGAAAACGAATTTTTATAAGTTTTTTCCTCAAAACCGCCTCTACCACAAATAACTATTAATTTTCTCCTATCATATATAAGATAGATGACTAACATTTACAAAGGACTTTACCACTTAAAATCATTTAAAGGCATGGCTTCAATTCCTTCCCACAGTAAGACATACGGACAAAAACTACTAGTGTTGGTTACATCAGAGACGGAGCTGCAGAAGATAAAATAAGCAGCATGCAAAGTGCCCCCTGAAATGAAAAACAGACTCAGGACTAATCAAAAGCTTTTGCTAACAAATTAATGCATGCTCTTCACCTTGGAAATTACCAGTACACATACATAACCACCAAATCTTAAGTCTGCTCACTTCAATTTCAATGAGGAAAAATTTTAATCCTTGTATATGAAAACTATTTGCTAAAATATAATCCGTCCTTGTAATAACGCCATTTACCATCTTATATTCTCACATATCTTTATCCTTAGAAAAGTAAGTTTTTAAAATTGAAATTCAAATTAGTTAACATACAGTGTAGTCTTGACTTCAGGAGTACATTCCAGTGATTCATCTCTAACACATGACACCCAGGGCTCATCCCAACAAATGCCCTCCCTCAATGCCCATCCCTCATTTAACCCATCCCCCACCTCCCCTCCAGAAACCCTCAGTTTGTTCTCTGTATTCAAAAGCCTCTTATGGGAAATAAACATTAATAGTTATCTTAACAGAATTAAAATTCTACTTAACCTTTTACTTTTGCTTTTCAATTATTTATATTCATCAGAATTCCAAACAGTTAATTTTAATAATAATCGAAGAGCATAAATGCATATTTTTCCAACATAAGGCCCTCTGTTATTCAATTATAAATATGACTTTATGCCATTAATACCTGGAACTTATGCACAGGAAGAACATCGAAAAATTCATGTGCAAGATAAAAGCTGTACCCTATTTAAAAACAGAAGGAAAAAACGGTTTCAGCATTAAGGCAATACCTAATCGTCTTTTTGAACATCAACAGAAAGAAAGTGCCTGGCTGATAGTGTAGGAACCGGAGGTGGCTTCCAGAGTCATCACGACCTGAGAACCACCTGCCTCAGGCACTGCTTCACCTACACTCTGCAGAACACGCCAAAGAACAACTACTACTGTTCTCATCGTCCACGGATCAGGACCCAACAGCTGAAATATCTCAATTATCGACTTAATCTTTTATTCATCACTGGGCATGAAAGAAATTAGAACTCAAATTTGTTATCCAAATGAGGCTTGGAACTTCCTAAAATCATCTGAGATGGCTGAGCCCAGAACTGGCTGCCCAAGGTCAGACCACCACTTTAGGTGTGAACAGAGGTCCATCAGCACAGGACTCCTGTTGACTGTGGGGATCTTCCGGCCCCTCTAAAAGTAAGGAAGGATGTTCTAAAGGTGAGACAGTCAACCCAACCCACCTAATTCTGCTTCCATCAGTCCCCACCTCCTCGGGCCACTTCAGCATCAGTGCTATCTTAGGGGTCGGGAAAAACTAAAAGGCACAACAGAGATCTATCTACATTTTTGTTTTTACAAAACCACATGAAAGCCATTGCTCCTTACTGTTGGGCACGTTATTTTCTAAGACAGTGCTCTTTTCTAGAAACAAATCTGCTACTCCCTAGGAGCAAGGGACCTGGCAGCAACACGTCAAGATGCTAGAGTGCTCTCCATGTTTGTGGTTGCCTGTCATCGCGGTGCTGGGTGATGATCAAAATGAGATAAAGTCATTACCTTTTGGAACATCTTGCAGGTCTCGGTACCATGAAATTGGAATCCCAGATTTAGTGACACCTTTCATGTATACAGAGGATCCAGAGTTTCGCTCTAGAGGGAACTTCTCTTCCGTCAGTGTTAATGCTTGAATCTCACTCAATTTTTCGCTCACCTCTACCAGATGTACTGAAATGTCACAGTTTTTCAGCACAGATCCCAGCTGACTGAACACCTAAATAGGAGAAGAAAAAAAAAGGCAAACTACAATGTGTTGAATAGATTTTAGATTTTCTATACCATTTCCCTTAAAAATTTGCTCATGTCACAGAAGTAGAATTTGGTTTCAGAGGAACTTCTTCGCACAGGCCACTCTCTAGCAGTCCACAAGAATCATAACCTACCAGTTAGTACAGTCTATGTGAGAGATGAATAGTGCACAGTTTGGTTTCCTAATGGTAAAAGTTACAATGACAACTAACCAAAATTAAAGATTTAGCATCCAGTAAATAATCAGAGTAGTGAGTCTGAAAAGAGAACAAAAACATGAAATGTATACACTCCCCTGATTTTATAAAGCTGCTATATCTATAAAATAATCTCTTCTTTGAGGTGTTCAACGGTGTTCTCGGCAAATCAAATCTGAAAGGCACTAAAAACTTGACAGTTTAACTTTGCAATTCTTTCACATTTTTAATTTTTTCATAGCTACACACATTTTTATAACTGTTGTAAACATGAGATAAAAAGGGGTATGCTGATACTTTATCAGTATCTTAATGCTAAAAATACAATGCCAAGGCATAAAGTACGTCAGTAGTATTTTTCATTTGAATGTAATTTTCACTGCTGATTTGCCTTCTATTTTTGAGATCTGGGTATGCAGGTATAGGCTGATTATAAGAACAAGATGATTTCCAAATTTTGTTTGGAAATGAAATTACAAATGGAAAAACTTGCCAACAGAAAACTCCTTCAGAAATTATGATAAAAAAGTGAAAACAAGTCTATAATTATGTCTTTGTTTTCTTAACATCCCTTTAAATTCTTTTGCTTAAGGTTCTTAGGACTTGATCTAAAGAAGCATCCTATATGCATTTTAAGAGCTGTGGGCTTGAGGGGTGCCTGGGTAGCTCAGTTGGTTAAACATACAACTTCACCTCAGGTCATGATGTAGTGGTATAACAGTTCAAGCCCCGCATCAGGCTCTGTCAGATTCTGTGTCTCCCTCTCCCTCTGACCCTCACCTGCTCTCTCTCTCTCAAAACTAAATAAACATTAAAAAAAATTTTTTTTTAAAAGGCTGTGGGCTTGATTTTTATTGTACTTGAAACAAGACAGTATTAGAGAACCTTATTAAATATTTTATATTCAAATGACTTTGCCAATTTAAAGAAATAAAATAGAACACTGGAAATCTGAATCAGTGGCTGGTTTCTTTCCCCCCCCAAATATGAAATAATCAGGATGATTGAGATGTTTTATATATTTAAAATCCTTTGATTCCTAATTTCAAGCAAAAATCATACCACATCAAGACATTCAAATACGGAGGGAGGCAAGATGGCGGAGAAGTAGGGAGCTCCGTACATTTCACTTGCCCCCCACCTCTCGAAAAGAGAAGGCCTGAAACCATAGGAACCCTTACAGAATCCACTAGTTTGGGAGGAAAAGGAGACAGAGTCCACTGAGAAAACCTTACAGCATGAATGCGAACTGGGGAAGATAAAAATGGGGCGGGACGAGATACAGGGTGGGGGAGATAGCCCCCTTTGCAGGGAGCCAAAACCTCAGCTCTGGACACAGAGGGATCCAGTTTCTTGCTGTCCAGCTGACCCTGAGTGGGACTCACTGGTCCCAGGGGACCCCAGGAGAAACTACTCCTTGCTCACAAGCTCGATGTGGAGGGCAAGCAACGCTGTTCTTCTGGCTCGGCTCGATCCCCACGGGGGAGGCGAGAGCCTTGAAACTGCTCAAAGGGACTTGCCTGCGGGTTTATATTTCGGGTGGTATCAATGGGGCACACAGACTAAGATCTGGAAACGAGGCAGGGCTTGGGATATAGAGAATGGCCCATCATGGCTATGCCCGCGGCACAGGGAGATCTGACCCAAAAGAGTGAGTTGCAACGCTTGGTTCGAGAAGGGACTGGGACGCTGCCATTTTTCCCCCCACAACCACCAAGGCAGAACCTCAGGGAGCCACCAGGGGGCAGGACACGGTGGAGGCTAAGACCTACACCAAACCACGCCCATCCCTGCTAGAGAGCTGTTGTCTTTTTTTTTTTAACCGGAGACTGGGACAGGACCAACATGGATGCACTGCCATAATTCATTCTAGATCAATTTTTTCTATTCAGATATATTTTCCCTGGTCTCATTCCTAATCCTGCTCTCTGCTGGACTGGGCACTATGGTCACTGGTTTGCTTTATCAGTCACATTTAATCCATTCTCTAGATGTATATTCTACACCTCCACCACTACCTTTTTCTCTCTCTCTCCCTGGAGTAATCAGACTATATAGTTTCTCTGAGCAACATTATCTTCATTTCTTTCTCCTCACCTGTAACCATATTCTCCTCTTTCTCTCTCTGAATTAAGCCTCTTAGTCTCTCTGCCTGGTCATTTCATTTCCAATTTCGCTTCCTCCCAGCCTGGTCATTTCTCTCTTTGTATATGCTCTTCCATCCGGCTCTGCATACACCCGGCTCTTTATTTGTAGCTGGGAATTCTGCTTTTATGCTTTTAGACTGTCCTTTGTCTTTTGAGTTTTTTCTTTTCTTTTATTCTTTTTTCTTTTTTATTTATTTTTATTATTATTTGTCTTCCCTCCTTCCTCAATTTTTTGTCCTTTCCTTTTTTTCTTTTCTTTTTCCCTTTCAGTTTACATGTTTGTTGGATTTGTCTGTGCATTTGTGTGCTTTTCTTCCCTGTGTCTTTGTCTGTTTTCATTTCCAGGTCTACCTCAAAAAACAAGCCAAAGAACACATGGTGGAGAATCCCAAATACCACTACAAGTAGGGAAATAAAATAACCAAAGTCTCAACAAAAGAGATCAAGAGACACCAAAGAACACTTCCTGAACGGACAGGCCTTGGACAGTCAAAGAGCCTTCTTTAATACAGCAGTACTCGCAGGTGCAGACTGCATAACAAGCTTTTAAAACTAACAAGAGATACAAAGCTAACCAAAATGACAAAACGGAACTCTCCCTCCAATGAAATTCCAGGAAGAAATGACAGCTAACAAACTGCTCAAAACAGATATAAGCAACATAACTGAACAAGAATTTAGAACAACAGTCATACAATTAATTACTGGGCTTGAAAAAGGCATGGAAGACATCAGAGAAACTATTGCTACAAAGACTATGGAGTTTAAAAATAGTTGTGATGAATTTAAAAATGCTATAAATGAGATGTATAATAAAATGGAGGCATCCAATGCACGGATTGAAGAGGCAGAGAGGAGATTAGGTGAATTAGAAGACACAATTATAGAAAAAGAGAAAGCTGAGAAAAAGAGAGATAAACTGATCCAGGAACACGAAAGGAGAGTTCAAGAGCTCAGCAATACAATCAAATGGAACAATATCCGTATCATAGGAATTCCAGAAGAGGAAGAGAGATGGAAAAGTGCTGAAGGAGTCCTTGAACAAATTATAAGAGAAAACTTTCCCAATCTGTGGAAGGAAATAGACATTGAAATCCAAGAGGCACAGAGAACTCCCCTCAGACTTAACTTGAATCGATCTTCTGCATGACATATCATGGTGAAATTGGCTAAATATAAGGACAAAGGGAGAATTGTGAAAGCAGCTAGGGAGAAAAGGGCCCTAACATACAAAGGGAAACCTATCAGAGTGCTGACAGACCTATCTACTAAAACTTGGCAGGCCAGAAAGAAATGGATGGAAATCTTCAATGTGATGAACAGAAAAAATATGCAGCCAAGAATCCTCTATCCAGCAAGCCTGTCATTTAGAATAGAAGGAGAGATAAAAGTCTTTCCAAATAAACAAAAACTGCAAGAATTAGTCACCACGAAACCAGCCCTATAAGAAATCCTGAGGGGGACTCTATGAGGGAAATGTTGCAAGGAACACAAGATGCTAGAGACACCACCACAAGCATGAATCCTACAGAGAACACAATGACTCTAAATCCATATTTTTCAATAATAACACTGAACGTAAATACGCTAAATGCCCCCAATCAAAAGACATAGGGTAGCAGAATGGATAAAAAAACAAAATCCATCTATTTGCTGTCTATGAGAAACTCATTTTACACCTGAGGACACCTTCAGATTGAAAGTAAGGAGACAGAGAAATATACATCATGCTACTGGAAGTCAAAAGAAAGCTGGAGTAGCTATACTTATATCGGACAAACTGGACTTTAAAGGCAGTAACAAGGGACAAAGAAGGACATTATATAATAATTACAGGGTCCGCCCGTCAGGAAGAGCTAACAATTATAAATGTCTATGCACCAAATACAGGAGCACCTAAATACATAAAACAATTACAAACAAAAACAATCTTATGGATAAGAATGTGCTAACAGCAGGGAATTTTAATACTCCACTTACAGCAATGGACAGATCAACTAGACAGAAAATCACTAAAGAAACAAAGGACTTGAATGACACATTGGACCAGATGGATCTGACAGATATATTTAGAACTCTACATCCTGAGGCCATGGAATTCACTTTCTTCTCAAGTGTGCATGGCATTTTCTCCAAGATAGATCACATACTGGAACATAAAGCAACCTTCAATAAATATAAAAGAACTGAAATCATACCATGCACACTTTCAGATCACAATGCTATGAAACTTGAAATCAACCACAGGAAGAAGTCTGGAAAACCACTAAAAACATGGAGGTTAAAGAATACCCTACTAAAGAACAAATGGGCCAATCAGGAAATTAGAGGAGAAATTAAAAAATATATGGAAACTATGTAGAGTATCATGTCGTCTGTGAAAAGTGAAAATTTGACCTCTTTACCAATTCTGATGCCTTTTATTTTCTTTTGTTGTCTGATGGCTGATGCTAGGACTTCCAGCACTATGTTAAACAACAGTGGTGACAGTGGACATCCCTGTCATGTTCCTGATCTTAGGGGGAAAGTTCTGTTTTTCCCCACTGAGGATGATGTTAGCTGAGGGCTTCTCATAGATGGCTTTTATGGTGTTTAAGTAAGTACCTTCTATCCTGACTTTCTCAAGGGTCTTTTTTAAAAAGGGATCCTGTATCTTATCACATGCTTTTTCTGCATCTATCGACAGGATCATATGGTTTTTATCTTTTCTTTTGTTAATATGATGTATTAGAAAGCGAAAATGAACTACTGGGACCTTATCAAGATTAAAAGCTTCTGCACAGCAAAGGAAACAATCCATAAAACTAATAGGCAACTGACAGAATGGGAAAAGATAGTTGCAAATGACATATCAGATAAAGGGCTAGTATCCAAAATCTATAAGGAACTATAAACTATTTGTAAAAAAAAAACAAACAAAATCTATAAGGAACTGACCAAACTCCACACCCGAAAAACAAACAACCCAGTGAAGAAATGGGCATAAGACATGAACAGACACTTCTCCAAAGAGGACATCCAGATGGCCAACAGACACATGAAACGATGCTCAGTGTCCCTCATCATCAGGGAAATACAAATCAAAACCACACTGAGATACCACCTCACGCCAGTCAGAGTGGCGAAAAAGGAACAAATCAGGACACTATGGATGCTGGCAAGGATATGGAGAAATGGGCACCCTCCTACACCGTTGGTGGGAATGTAAGCCGGTGCAGCCTCTCTGGAAAACAGTGTGGAGGTTCCTCAAAAAATTAACAATAGAACTCCCCTATGACCCAGCACTAGCACTGCTAGGAATTTACCCAAGAGATACAGGAATGCTGATGCACAGGGGCACATGGACCCCAAGGTTCATAGCAGCACTCTCAACAATAGCCAAAACATGGAAAGAGCCTAAGTGTCCATCAGCAGATGAATGGATCAAGAAGATGTGGTTTATCTATACACTGGAATACTACATGGCAATGAGAAAGAATGAAATCTGGCCATTTGTAGCAACATGGATGGAACTTGAGGGCGTTACGCTGAGTGAAATAAGTCAGGCAGAGAAGGACAGATACCATATGCTTCCACTTATAGAAGGATTAGGAGAAACTTAACAGAGGACCATGGGGGAGGAGAAGGGGAAAAATAGTCAGGGAGAGGGAGGGAGGCGAACCAGGAGAGACTCTTGAATGCCGAGAACAAACTGAAGGCTGATGGGGGTGGGGGAGAGGGGAAGGGAGGTGATGGGCATGGAGGAGGGCACTTGTGGGGATGAGCACTGGGTGTTATATGGAAACCAACTTGACAATAAACTATTAAAAAAAAAAATTCAAATGTATACTGAATATGTGTTTTGTTTTTTTACACCAAATTGCCAGATAAACGAGATAAACTAAAAAAGCCTAATGGATTCCAAAACAGTATAACTACAAAAGTTTAATGAACACAATTACTTATCATGTAATACAAACAATATTCCTCCTTTTTAATGTTTTTATGAACTATTAGGTGGAGTGACAGAAAGAATGATGCATGGAAAAGATACTGTGTCTCTGTTTAAAGAATACAACCCTTCCCCTTCAAGCCCTGTCCTCCCTCTGATGCCACCACCATCATTTCCTGCTTTTTCTTTATAAAGGTTACTAAACGTGTTTGTATCGCCAAACAGAAATTGTTGCTCGTTGGCTATTTGGGGATTCTATACAGATACAATCATATGATCCGGATTCTTGTACAAATGGCTATTTTCAGCTGACAAGATACTGAGTTCCGTCTTAATATGGTAGGTTCTGCTGTGATGTCATGTAGTTTCACGACCCTTGCTGTTCCACTGAATGGCCAACTGCATCACAGTTTACTGATCTATTTTCCCGTTTATAGGCATTTGGGTTGTTTCCAGGTTTTTACTCTTTTAAGCAATGCTGCTGTCTTGGGGGCCATGAATTCCAGTACACATCTGCACCAGCTCCCGCAGAGCATACGCCGAGCAGTACAAGCGCCGCTCATACAGTATAAGTAACTCTGATGTTAGCAGATGATGCCTAGTAAGCACTTCTCAAAGTGCTTACCCCAAATGACACTCTTGAAACAGGGTGTGAGAGTCCCCAGGGCTCCCCATCTCCCTATCCACTTGGTGCTGCCAAATCTAATTTTGAGGGCGCGGTGGAATCTCACTGTGACTTTAACTTTCATTTCCTTGACTACCAATCAGTCTGAGCATCTTTTTGTTTTTAAGGTCCATGAGCACTTCCTTTCATGATGGGCCTGTTCACATCTTTAGCCTGACTTTCTATGGAGTTATCTGTCACCTTCTTAAAGACTGAAAAGAACTGTTTATGTATGCTAACTACTGGTTCTTTGTGTTGCAAATGACTCCTCCCACACTGCAGCTTGTCTTAACACTTTCTTTCTTTAAAAAATTTTTTTAAATATTTATTTATTTTTGAGAGAGAACCAGAGCATGTGGGGGCAGGGGAAAGAGAAAGAGGGAGACATAGAATCCAAAGCAGGCTCCAGGCTCTGAGCTGTCAGCACAGAGCCTGACACAGGGCTTGAACCCACAAACCGTGAGATCATGACCTGAGCCAGAGCCGGATGCTTTAAGCAACTGAGCCACCCAGGTGCCCCTACAGCGTCTGTGAAGAAAAAAAAGTATCTAATTTCTTTAAAGAACAAAAACTTATCAAATTTAATGTAATTGAAATTATCCCTTTATTCACTTTTGCATTTATGGCTTCTGCCCTTTATACAATTCACAGTTTTTTCCCACCTAGAAGAAAATAATTCTCCTATGATGTCTTCTAAAGGTTTTAAACTTTTCCCTTTCACATTCTCCCCTACCCTCACTTATTTAGATTGCAAACAGACAACAATAAGTAATGATTCATTATATCATTCCAACATTGTATTTTAGCAGAGAAATAGGAGGCTAAGAAGATAGGACCAGAAGCCAAGGAAATCAATGAAGTTTGCAAACAAATCCAAAGAACAAAGCTTCAGGCAAGTACCTGAGACTCTGAAGACGTGCCTTTCTTACTTACCCTCAAAATATCTCCTGAGAGGGTACCCCTGCCTGGGCCCAGTTCCACCAGTTGGAAAGCTGCATTTTTCCCAGTGGCCATCCATTCACTAATGAACCATATACCTAGCAGCTGTGACAAGGAAAAGAAAAAAAAAACAATACTGAAGTATTATAAAGGGTAAAATAAACAAAACTCCAAAGAAATAGGCACTTTATGCCAGAAAGAAAAATATTTGCCAAGAGCCACATGTGTGTCATTCACTGCACCCGTATACGTACGCACGCCCAGGAGCTTCGTGGAGGCGGCGTTATGCAAAACACCACTGAGGAAGCCCAGAAACAGGAGAGCACCCCTGAGAGGCAGCCCCAATGTAAGAGGCCCTCTGACACAAGGAAGAGGCTAGCACGTCCAGAAAGGTGCTGTTGGACAGCAGACAGACCTATGAAATAAGATGAGGCCGTTCCTTTACGTTCACAGGACTGATAGGATTACATGGCTTTTTAGGCATAATTAACATTTTTAACACCTGGATTCCACTTCCTTTTGTGTACTACTTTCTATTTCTAAATTCATCAGGGGTTTTTATGTGGCAATCAATGAACTGGAATTCCCGAGAAGTCAAAATTTGTCCGGGGGACTTCCGCTGGAGCTATGGTGTGACCACGGGCAGGGAGGGGCCGTAGAGCACGTCTCGCCCCACTAACTCCTCAGGGCTTTGCAACTTTTCTTCCTTCACTTTTCTCTCTCTCTTTCCTCTATTATTCTCTATTCCTCCAGCATCTAAATGATTAAAAATTAAAACTTTTGATGAATCACAAAAGCAAAGATGTAAAACACTCCTAATTACAAAAGAAATCAACCTTATCTCCTCTCAAGTGTTTGTGATATGAGCTTTTTTATTAATGTTTTTTTATTTGAAAGAGAGAGACGTGCAGAGAGACAGGGACCGAGAGAATCCCAAGCAGGCTTTGTCTGCACCTTTCACCTTCTGCATACAGCCCATCATAGGGCTCTGTCTCATCCACTGTGAGATCATAATCTGAGCCAAAATCAAGAGTCAGACGCTTAACCAATGGAGCCACCCAGGCGCCCAGATATTAGCTTCTCTTACAGTTGACATTGACTATTACCTCCCCAAAGATCTGACTTATCTCTGGTGAAGTGATGAAATCTCCTTTTTCTCCTAGCATGTCACGGTACACGTAATATCCCTGAGAGAAAAGAGAAAGTGGAGGAAACGGATTAACTTTCAAATAAGTTTTGTAAAACGGCCCTCCAGAATCTCGTATAATGTATACAATGACATAATCATTTGGTAAGAGAGTTCAGTCTTCTAAATAAGCATGATAAACACCGTGACTTAACTTAAACTTTACAAAGCACCAGTCATGTTGCAGAACTGGCAGAAACACAACCACTCCTTGACCATCGAGGCAGAAGCCACACCACAGCCATCTCCACATCCCACACCCCCCAGCCCCTCCCTGCTCCCACCACCCACACAGCAAGATCCTGCCTGCCCTTCCCTCCCACCTCCTCTTGCAAATTCTCACTCTCTGTCTTGGTGATGTTGTTGCAGAACCTGGATGCTTGTTAAGTGGGAGCGTTGACTTTGTGAAAATTCATCAAGCTACCTACCTGTGGCTTATGCGTTTTTCTGTATGAATGTTTATATCTCCGTGAAGTTTTTTAACTAGCCCTATTTGTCCATAAACCCATGCCAATGCAGATGCGCTCCTTTCTCCCTGCCTGCTTCTCCCTAGAAATCTTACACTCAATAAAAGTGAATCTGCTCCAATGTCACCTTCCCTGACTTCTTCCTCCAGCCTTCCAACCTCAGACTAAATGCAGTGCTTCCTTCATGTACCCCAATGTTCATAGCAGCACTCTCCACAATAGCTAAAACATGGAAAGAGCCTAAGTGTCCATCCACAGATGAATGGATCAAGAAGATGTGGTTTATCTATACCATGGAATACTCCATGGCAATGAGAAACAATGAAATCTGGCCATGTGTAGCAACATGGATGGACCTTGAGGGTGTTATGCTGAGCGAAATAAGTCAGGCAGAGAAGGACAAGTATCATATGTTTGCACGTATAGGAGGATTAGGAGGAACTTGACGGAGGAACAAGGGGGAGAAGAAGGGGGGAAATGGTGGGGGAAAGGGAGAGAGGCAAACCATGAGAGACTCTTGAATGCTGACAAAAACTGAGGACTGATGGATGTGGGGGGGAGGGGGGATGGGCATGGAGGAGGTCACTTGTGGGGATGAGCACTGAGTGTTATGTGGAAACTAATTTGACAATAAACTATTTGTAAAAAAAAATAATAATAATAATAAAAAAAGTAAAAAAAAAATGCAGTGCTTCCTTTATGTGTTTATTTATGTATCTGTGATCCTCACCAAGAAGCATGGCTATTTGGAGGAGAGGACTATCTTACTTTCCATACTGTCCCAAGTTTCAGCATACTGTCTAAACTTCAAGAAATACTCAAGAAGTCTTGGTTAAAAAATCCTCAAAAAAAAAAAAAAAATCCTCTATGCTCCCCAAGCCCCTTCTTTCACCATCTGACTCTTAGCAGGTGACCTGGGCTCCTATCTACAAAGAAATTCAAGAATGTTACAAAATAGGACTTACTCAGCTTCCCGACCCTACCTGACCCCACCTGGCCTCCACCTGCTCCCATTTGTTTCTTGAAACTCAAAGGATGAAATGCCTTCACCTTCTGCTCTTATCCAAACCTAATCACACCATGTGTGCTCTGGACACTGCCTCTCCTCACACAGCCCTCATGCGCCAGGATTCCTTCTCTTACAGCTTTAACTTCCACCTCTCAGCAGCAAAAATATACTTGAGTTATTCCCATCTTAAAAAAATTTTTTTCACTTCATACAGTATCTTCCCTCTGCCTTTTTCTTTCTCTTCATAAGTGAAGAGTTCAGGGATGTTTTTGTGGTGCATTATGAACCACTCTGGTAGCCTAATGAAGGCTATGGATCCCTTCATAGGAGGTTTTTAAATGCAGTACTTTAAAACACACAGGATTACAAATAAATAAATAACTTGAAAAATATTTATCCAATATTTGAAAACTAAGCTGATGCTATAATAATACATATGCATCTTTATAAGTATGTTAATAAACAAAGCCAAACCTAAGGTCTAATAAGTAACAAGGTTTTGAAGCATGGATGAGCACAATGGTATTGTGATACCTATGATCACTCTGTTGGGCATGACAATGTCAGTGATTTCATTTATGCTAAAGTCACAGGTATTACTACTGCCACAGGATGTCCCCTCTATTCATAATGAGGGAAATGCTAAACTTCAGTTAGAAGCTAATGAGGTAAATGCAAATTAAACCCATGAGATACTGCCTCATGCTTGTTAGAAAGGGCTCCATCAAAAACACAAGAGATAACAAAGGTTGGTGTGGGTGTGGAGAAAGGGATCCCTTGTGCACTGTTGGTGAGACTGTGAAATGGTGCCGCCACCATAGAAAACAGTACGGAAAATCTTCAAAAACTTTAAAGTAGAATACCACATGAGCCAGCAATTCCACTTCTGGAATATATCCAAAGGAAATGAAAACATTACCTTGAAAAGATATCTGCATCTCTACGTTCACAGCAGTATTATTTTAACAGGGGAGACATGGAAACAATCTAAGCGTCCGTCAGCGGATGAATGGATAGAGAAACTGTGGTACATAAACAGGAGGGCACATGCAGCCACACAAGGAACATCCCTGGTGCATGTGGTTTGGTGACCAGGGGAGATCGCACATAAGGTACCACAAGACCCCTTTTACACAAGGCTACTACTTTCAAGACCAGAAGACAGAGCTGGTTTAACAAATACATATATACAGAGAGTGAAACAAAATGAGGGGACAGAGGACTATGTCCCAAATGAAAGAACAAGGCAAAATCATGGAAAAAAGTGCTAAATGAAACTCAGATAAGAAATAACCCTAATAGGGGCGCCTGGGTGGCTTAGTCGGTTAAGCGTCCGACTTTCGCTTAGGTCATGATCTCGCGGTTCGTGGGTTCGAGCCCCGCGTCGGGCTCTGTGCTGACTGCCAGCTCAGAGCCTGCAGCCTGTTTCAGTCTGTGACTCCCTCTCTCTCTGACTCTCCTGCTCAGGCTGTCTCTCTCTCTCCTAGAAATAAACAAAACATTTAAAAAAAAGAAAGAAAGAAAGTAATCAGCCTTTAAAAAAAAAAAAAAGAAATAACCCTAAAAAAGAGTTCAAAGTAATGATCATAAAGATACTCACCAGACTTGAGAAAAGAGTGAATGAATGCAGTGAGAACTTCACAAAAAGATAGAAATTATTAAAAAAGAACCAGGCAGAACTAAAGAATACAGTAACTACAATGAAAAATATCCTAGAGGGACTCAAGGATTAGAGCCCCAGCTGATTAGAGGATGCAGGACAGATTAGCAATCCAAAAGGGTAATGAAAAGCAAACAAGCTGAACAGCAAAAAGGAAAACAGAATTTAGGGGCGCCTGGGTGGCTCAGTCAGTTAAGCGTCTAAGTTAGGCTCAGGTCATGATCTCGTAGCTCATGGGTTCAAGCCCCATATCAGGCTCTGTCCTGACAGCTCAGAGCCTGGAGCCTGCTTCGGATTCTGTCTTCCTCTCTCTCTGTCCTTCCCCTGCTCATGATCGGTCTCTTTCTCTTTCAAAATAAATAAACCTTTAAAAAAATTTTTTTAATGAGAACAAGTTAAAGGAATTCTGCAACATCTTCAAGCATAATAGCATTCACATTGTTAGGAATCCCAAAAGGATGAGAGAGAGAGAGGGCAAAAAACTTATTTTAAGAAATAATAGTTGAAAACTTCCCTAATCCAGGGAAGAAAGCAGAGATCCAGGAAGCACAAAAAATGCATAACAAGACAAACCAGGAAGGTACACACCAAGACACATAATAATTAAAACCACATAAAGTAATGATAAAAAGACAATCTTAAAAGCAGCTAGAGGGGCTCCTGGGTGGCTCAGATGGTTAAGCATCCAACTTTGGCTCAGGTCATGATCTTGCAGTTCGTGAGTTAGAGCCCTGTGTCAGGCTCTGTGCTGACACTTCAGAGCCTGCAGTCTACTTTGGATTCTGTGTCTCCCTCTCTCTACTGCTCCCCATCTTACTCACTTACTCTCTCAAAAATAAAGAAACATTTAAAAAAATTTTTTTTAAGCAGCAAGAGAAAACTGTTACATGTTGGGAGCCATCCTGAGCCCACTAGTTGAGAAAACTCCTGGTGAGGTTAAAGCAAGTTTGCACGGTCTCTTGCCAATCAGATGATGACCGATATCCACCCCCACTCAACTATTTCTGCTTGAGCACTGACCCCTAAGGTACCTTGTTGATCTACTCAATATCGGGAGTGACTTGTACCCTTATTCTGGCCCTGGTATGATGATTGCACCTTGTGAAGGAACTTATCGTGGGAACTTCTTCTTTTGATTATGAGAACAGACATCATGTCTCCAGAAGGTCCTGTTTCCCTCCATACTTTCCCTTGAGCTATGAACAGGCTAATGACCCTTACTCATAATAGATTGACCTTTACATGTACAATTCTGTTTCTACCGTTGCATTAGTCCAAGATGTTCATACAGCTCAACATGCAAATCAAATAACCAAAAATGTCTTTCATGCCCTAGCTATTCAAGAAATCATAAATGTAGACACAAATGTAAATGCACTTTAAGAGGCTATTCTATGTATTGGAAATGAGCTAAACTCTTTAAAGGTATGGTTGGCTCTCTGGTGCCGTAAAGAATATAACTGGAAAATCAAGTCTTGACTGGAGACAAAGAGCCTAACTTAGAGAAAAGGAACAGATAAGGGCAGAAGATAAGTTAGTACATACACCTTTGCTAACTGATGGTGTATAGCATCCCCTTCCCTAAGGCCTACTTTCCACAAACACCTTCCCTTACCCTGGCAGCTGTGATGAGGACGGATAAGAGTATCTACAAACCTATGACTTAATCTTAGCGTTATTAAAATGTGAACACCTTGTTATTTTTTTAGTTACTCAACCTCACTATAATTGGGGCAGTTCTGCAAGAAGACTTCTGTATAACGTGTTTCTGTACATTTTCCAAAAACATCTTATCACAAAGAGCTATCCATTGTAAAACTTCCATTTCCTGATGCCATGTTAACATTTGACCTAAAAACAAAGACACCAAAACCGACAGGACAGAGATGCCTGCCTGGTGATCAGAAAGGATCTGAGGGCTCTCTCACTCTCTCTCTCTCGCCGACACCTTCCATCCTTCAGGGACCCCTGGACCTGCCGGAGCCAGCCTCCGACAGTTACATACAAGGGAAACCTCCTAAGGCTATGAGCTGATTTGTTAGCAGAAACTTTGCAGGCCAGGAAAGAGTGATATAGTAAAAGCACTGAACAGAAAAAACCTATAACCAAGAATACTCTACCAAACAAGATTAACATTCAGAATAGAAGGAGAGAAAAAGAATTTACCAAACAAGATAAAGGAGTTCATCATCACCAAACCAGCCTGACAAGAAATGTTAAAGAGAATCTTTTGAGTGGGGGGAAAAATAGAGCCATAACTGAAAGAAAATTATGAGGAAAAAATTTCACAGGCGCAAGCAACCATGTAGTAAAGACAGTAGATTCATTACTTACAAAGAGACAGGAAGGATGTTAAAACACAAAAGAAGTAAAACCAATTACATTGGTCAAGGGATGCACAAAATAAAAAGATGTAAAATATGACAAAATAAAAAGATGTAAAATATGATATTATACACAAAATAAAAAGATATAAAATATGACACCATGTATAAAATGGACATATGATGACCCCTGTCCATCAATGTGGAGGGAGGAGTCAAAATTTAGTGCTTTTAGAAAGTGTTCAAATTTAAGCCACCATCAACTTAATAAAGATTGCTATACACATAGGATGTTATATATGAACACAACTGTAACCATATTTCAAAACCTGTAATACACACACACACAAAAGAAAGGAATCCAAGCTTAACATTAAAGAAAGTCATCAGACCATAAGGAAAGAGAGCAAGAGAAAGGAACGGAGAATAACTATGAAAACAAACAGAAAATGATGAACAAAATGGCAGTAAGTATACATCTATCAGTAATTAAGTGTAAGTGGAGTAAGTGCGCCAATCAAAAGACTGAATGGATAAAAAAATTAAGACCTTTCTATATGTTGCTTACAAAAGATTCACTGCAGACTTAAAGACACATACAGACTGAAAGTGAAGAAATCCAAAAGATATTCCCTGCAAATGGAAGGGGGAAAAAAACCTTTTACCTGACAAAATAGATTTTAAAACAAAGACTATAGCAAAAGGCAAAGGGCATTACATAATGAAAAAGGGATCAATCTGATTGTAAATATATATGCATGCAACATAGGAACATCTAAATACATAAAACAAATATTAACAGACCTAAAAGGAGAAAGAGCAATATAGTAACAGTAAAGGATTTTAACAGCCCACTTACATCAATGGATAGATGATCATATTTTACGTTTATGATAGACGTAAAATCAGCAAGGAAACAACTGCTCTGAAGAACACATTAGACCAGATGAACCTAACAAATATATGCAGAACACACCGTCCAAAAACAGCAGAATCTGCATTCAAGTGCTCATGGAACATTCTCCAGGATAGATCGCATACTAAACCAAAAAACAAGTCTCAATAAATTTAAGAAGACTGGAACCAAATCAAGTATCTTTTCCAACCACAACAGTATGAAATTAGAAGTCAATTACAAGAAATAACTGGAAAAAACAAAGACATGGAGGCTAAAAAAAAAATACATGGAGTACTAAAAAACCAACAGGTCAATAAAGAAATCAAAGAGGACATTAAAAAAATGGAGAGAAATGAAAATGAAAGTACAATAGTCCAACATCTTTGGGATGCAGCAAGAGCAGTGCTAAGTGGAAAGTTTATAGTGATATAGGCCTAACTCAAGAAACAAGAAATATCTCAAATTAACAATCTAAACTTACCTAAGAGAACCAGAAAAACAAACAAAACACGAAGTTAATAGAAAGAAGAAATCATGTTTCAGGAAAAATAAATGAAATAGAGACTTAAAAGAGCAATAAAAAAGATCAATGAAATCAAGAGCTGGTTCTTTAAAAAGAACAAAATTGATAAACATTAAGCCAGACTCATCAAGGGGAGGAAAAAAAAAGACTCAAATAATAAAATCAGAAATGAACAAGGAGAAATAACAACCAACATCACAGAAATAAAGAATTGTAGGTGCGCCTGGATGGTTCAGTTGGTTAAGCATCTGACTCTTGATTTCAGCTCAAGTCATGATCTCAGTTTGTCAGACTGACCTGTGTGTTGAGCTCTGAGCTGATAGCATGGAGCCTACTTAGGATTCTCCCTCTCTCTCTCTGCCCCTCTCCCTCTCTCTCTGCCCCTCTCCCACTCACATGTGTGTGGTCTCTCTAAAAATAAATGAGCAAACTTAAAAAAAAAAAAGAATTATAAGAGAACACTATAAAAATTATATGCCAACAAATTGGACAACTTGGAAGAAACAGATAAATTCCTAGAAATACACAATCTTTCAAAAGTGAAATCAGAAAGAAAGAAATATTTTAACAGACTGATTATTAACAAAACTGAACAATCAAAACACTCCCAACAAACAAAAGTCCAAAAGGAGATAATGTCACAGGTAATTCTACCAAACATTTATTTATTTTATTTTTTTTAAATATTTTATTTATTTCTAGGAGAGAGAGAGAGAGAGAGAGACAGCGTGAGCAGGGGAGGGTCAGAGAGAGAGGGAGTCACAGACTGAAACAGGCTCTGAGCTGGCAGTCAGCACAGAGCCCGACGCGGGGCTCGAACCCACGAACAGCGAGATCATGACCTAAGCGAAAGTCGGACGCTTAACCGACTAAGCCACCCAGGCGCCCCTCTACCAAACATTGAAATAAAAATTAACGCTTATTCTTCTGAAACCATTCCAAAAATCCAGAGGAAAAAAAAAATCCCTTCAAATTCATTCTACAAGCAGAGCGTTATCCTGATATGCAAAACAAAGACACTACAAAAAAAAAAAAAGAAAAGAAAAGAAAATTATAGACCAATATCCCTGGTGAACATAGGTGCAAAGATCTTCAACAATGTACTAGCAAACTGAATTCAGTAATACCTCACAAGGTCATTCACCATGATGAAGTGCGATTTATTCCAGGGATGTAAGGGTGATTCAATATTCACAAATCTATCAATGTGATACATCATTAACAGGCAGGATAAAACCCATACGATTCTCTAAGAGATGCAGAAAAATCATTTGACAAATATATCTGTTCGTGACAAAAACTCAACAAATTAAGTTTAGCGGGAACACACATCAGCATAATAAGAGCTGTACATGATAAACTCACAGCTAACATCATACTTAATAGCGACAAACTGAAAGCACTTCCTCTAAGATCAGAAATGAGACACGGATGTCCACTTGCACTACTTATATTCAACACAGTACTGGGAGTCCTCGCTATAGCAATCACACAAGAAATAAAAGCCAATCAAACTGCTAAGAAGTGAAACTGTCACTATTTGCAAATGACACGACACTCTATGGAGAAAATCCTAAAAACTTCACCAAAAAATCTAGAACTAAAAATGAGTTCAGTAAAGTTGCAGGATACAAAATTAGCATACAGATATCTATTAAAACTAATATGCTAATACGTAGCAGAAAGAAAAATTAAGAGAAGAAGCCCATTTACAAATGCACCAAAGAGAATAAAATACGTAGGAGTAAATTTAACCAAGGAGGTGAAAACAGTTACATAATCAGAAAACTGTACGACACTGATGAAATAGATATTTTTCCAAAGGAGACATTCAGATGCCCAACAGACCCATGAAAAGTATCACATTAGTGATGCTCAACATCACTATCACCAGGGAAATACAAACCAAAACCACAATGAGATATTATCTCACACCAGTCAGAATGATTAGTACCAAAAAGATAAGAAATAACAAGCATTGGCAAGAATGTGGGGAAAAGGGAACCCTGTGTGTACTATTCATGGGAATATAAATAGTGCAACCACTATAGAAAACAGTATGGAAGTTCCTCAAAAACTTAAAAATAAGGACTCCCACACAGTCCAGTAATTCCACTACTGGGTATTTATCCAAAGAAAATGAAAACACCAATTCGAAAAGATATTTGCAACCCTAGGTTTATTGCAGCATTATTTACAATAGCCAAGATACGGGAGCAACCCGTGTCCACTGATATATGAATGGATAAAGAAAATATGATGTATGTGTGCATCTGTGTGTGTATAAACTTATGTTTATTATTTTTGAGAGAGACAGAGAGAGAGAGAGAGAAAGACAGAGACAGAGGGCAAGCAGGGGAGCGGCAGAGAGAGAGAGAAAGGGAGACAGAGAATTGGAAGCAGGCTGCAGGCTCTAAGCTGTCAGCACAGAGCCCGATGTGGGGCTCCAACTCACAGACAGTGAGATCACGACCAAGCTAAAGTTGGACACATAACTGACTGAGCCACCCAGGTGCCCTGTGTGTGTGTGTGTGTGTGTGTGTATCTACAATGGAACACTACTTAGCCATAAATAAAAAATAAAATAAAATCTTAAAATTATGACAACATGGATGGCTCTAAAGGGTATTATGCTAAGTGAAATAAGTCAGACTGAGAAAAACAAATACCATATGATTTCACTTACATGTGGAATCTTAAAAAACAAACAAAATCAGACTCTTAAATATAGAGAACCTGTAGTTGTGGGGGGGTGGGGGTGGGGCAAAACAAATGAAGGGGATTAAGAACAAACTTCCAGTTACAAAATAAATAAGTCATAGAGATGAGAAGCACAGCATAGGATACATAGTCAATAATATCGTAGTAACACTGTATGGTGGCAGATGGTGACACTTAACGGTGAGCAGCGGGTAATGTACAGAATTCTCAGATCACTACATTGCACATCTAAAGCCTATATAACATTGTACGTCAACTACACTTCAATAGTTTTTTTAAATGAGAAAAAAAGTTGTAGTTATACATACACACAATGGAATGTTATTCAGGCATAAAAAAAGGAAATCTACCATTTGCAACAACATGAATGAATCATTAAGGTATTGTGCTAAGTGAAATAAGTCAAAGAGAAAGACAAAGACTGTATGATGTCACTTTATATGTGCTATCTTTAAAAACAAATTCATAGAAAAAGAGATCAGACTTTTGGTTACCATAGGTGGAGGGGGGGGAAGGGAGAATTGGAAGAAGGTGGGCAAAAGGTACAAGCCTCCAGTTATATAAAAACTAGCAAGGATTGATATACAACATGATGACTATAGCGAACACTGCTGTATGAGAGATGGAAAAGTAAAGAAAGTAAATCCTAAGAGTTCCCATCACAAGAAAAAAAATTTTTCCCTCTTTCTTTCCTTTCTTCTTAATGTACCTATATCAGAAGATGGATGTTAACTGAATTCACTGTGGTAATGACACAATACGTGCAAATCAACCCACCATGCTGTATGCCTTCAGCTTATACAGTGATGCATGTCAATGATTTCTCAATAAAATGGGAGGGGAGACGCTAATGCAAATAGTGTAATTTTTATTCCTATACTAGTTCAGAGCCCCTGGTTTCTATTCAAGGACCCCTAGGTTAAGAACTTCTACTTTCAAATGCTAGCTACACTTGTGTTGAGCATAGTATAAGGTACAGTCCTCGAAATCACCATGTTGTACACCTGAAACTATTGTGACATTGTATCAACTATGCTCCAATTAAAAAAAAAGTTTAACAAAATTTTAAATAAAAATTAAGGCCGATTTAAAAAAAAAAAAAAGCCTCTACTCTAAATTTGACAGTTACCTCAAGGCTTAATCCTGGGTAACCTTCTGTTCTCTAAATATATTCTTCCAAATTCCTTGGATTTTAACGCTATCTATATACTGGTGAATAAATTAACATATTCATATCCAATCTTTGTCAAGAACTCCAGACTCTTATGGCCCACCCCTCACTTGCTGTCTCCACCTGGATGTCATTGCCAATACGCACCAAACGCACCTCCCGATGCTTTCCCTTTGCACTGACACAAAAATCTAAATTCCATGAAAGCCTTGAATGAACTCGCTCCTCTTGCAAATTCATCTATCTTCCTCACCATTACCCGCCCCCCCCCACCGTCACCACGCACCAGCCACACTGTTCCCTTTCTGTTCTCTGTGTATGCCAAGACATTTCCCAGCTCACAAACTTTGTAGTTTCCCTTCCTCTCCTGGGAACTCACTCCCAGGTCTTTGCCAGGCTGGCCCATCCCCATGGGTTCCGGGATGGTTCTGTGGATCTCCCCCACCCCCTTTGGCTCAACGATCAGGCTCAGCCACCTACCTGCCAAGGGAACTTTTACAACCCTACTCCCAATGCACTACATATCTGCAATCCCATCCAGATATGTTTTTGTTTTTTCCCTTGCCTTCAGAAGCACTTGGCAACAATTTATAATTATCCTGTTTCCTCATTTATAGATCATTTCCCCAGTACAATGTAAGTGCCATGTTCCACTGTCCACTGCGGCACCCCTAGTGCCCGACATAGTGCCTGGTCCTTTCGGAACCTGAATAAATAATGAATGAACAGATGTTTGCTCTAAAGTTTGCCCCAATGTGAACTGTTGGTATGTAGTATCACGGACTACAGGTATCTAAGTACCCCTGCTTTTATTAAACCTCTGGACTCTGGATCACTCCACCACATCCAACAGCAACAGGCTAAGCCAACCCCAGAAATGCAGATTTCACATTTCGACCCACTAAAAGGTAAAACATTCTAAAACAAAAGAACCACAGGCTTTCACCAAGCGGCTTTATTGAGCAGACAAGAAAATACGGGACAGAGAGCAGGGGGCAGTGCTTAATCCTCGAAGAAGAAAGACCTAGACCTTCCATTCCCAAGAAAACCCAAAATATGTTTCCCATGCCTGCTAACGCCATCCCAACACAGACAATGTTCCAGGCACTAAATTCGTAATTCCAGATGCCTACTGTAGATTTCCCCTGGAGTCCCATCTGCACTTCAGATTCATGTACCGGACTGAATTCTGTCCTTCCCCTCCGTCTTAAAGAGGCCGCTGCTCTTCCTCCTGCATTCCCTTCTCCCAGAGAACTGACACCACTATCTACCATCAATCAGCCCAGGTAGGAAAGACATCCTGACCCTCCTTTCCTAAATTCAATGGGTTACAACCTACCTCTTCTGAACAGCTTTGGAATTCGTTCCCCCTCCCCGGCACTGTCACTGACTTGATCCATCTCTAACCACCTGACATTAATTATTAATTCTCCATCTCCAAGTCTTCGGGAGTGGCTCTTCCCCTGGAGAAGGGGCCACCACTGCCCGGACTGAGGACCCTGGGGCCTCCCTGTGCACACCCCTCCTGGCTCACACCTCAGAGGGCTAGAGCGGGCCTGCTGCTCAGGCTCCCGGACCCGTACCTTGGCGGGGTTGGTCAAGACCTCCTTCATGTACTCAGCCACAGTGATGGGGCCAGTTGCTTTGATTTTGTATATAAGATGCCGCAGCATTGGTGTCACCTGGTTTGCGGCTGGCTCTCTCCCGTAACTGAAGTACTTCCCTCTCCAAAAACAGGGCATGACTGCGAAAAACAGTTAAACAGGAGCATGAAAAAATCTCTGTTTGCAAGTGCAAGCAGCTTCCGAAGCAGCTGCGTTAACTCTTAACCCTCGCACGAAGCACGCCCACCCGGCGCCGGCAGGCACGCACGGTGCCCGCGACCACACAGCTATTTCGGGTCTGAGGCTGGACCCGTCTGCACCACAGAGCGCCCCAGTCTCTCCCACAGCCGGGGCTCCGGCTCGGGGAACGCTTACCCGCGCGAGCCGCGGCGCACAGCGGCCCCACGCCCACCCTCGCAAGGACGCTCATGCCGACCGTCTCAGGCAGCTGCGCCGAGTCCCAGGGCGTGCAGTGAAGCCATTTTCTTGGGGAGGACACGCCCCCGCAGGAAGTACGTCACTCGGGCAAACGGAAGGAGGCCGTGGGCCGTGTGCGCGTGCTCTGCTGGTAATGGCGGCCTCCAAGAAGCCTTTGGAGTTCCATGCCAAGCGGCCCTGGGGCGGAGAGGAGGCGGTAGAAGATCCGGACGAAGACAGCGAAGAGGATAACGATGAAGCCGAAAATGGGTTCTCTCTGGAGGAAGTATTACGGCTTGGAGGCACCAAGGTAATGGCCTCCAACTCTCATACAAGGGGACAGAGGCGCGAGGGGTGGTCTTGCGAGTGATCGGGCGAGTGGCGTGAGAGGGGATCCTGAACCCCGATTCCAGCCTCGAAACGTATGTTGTGCCCTTCCTGCACTTCTTTTCCTCTGCTCTCTACAAGAGAAGCGTGCTTTAGAAATGAACGTGTGTACGCTTTGTCCTTTCTTAGGATGTAGGTGACCCTCTCATTTCACTGATGGATAACTGGCACTCCATCAGGTCAGAGAGGACTGACCTTTTCTGGGTCCTGACATCGTGGCATCAGTGTGCTCTACTCCAGAATGGTTGGAATGTTAACTTCCGTTCTTACGGAGTACACGCATGTGTTTACTGTGCGCTCAAGAAGCTTTCTGCGCTCTTGGAATTTACATCCTAATTAAGGAAAAGAAACAGTAACCAACTTTGGAAAGCAAAGAACATCGGCTGCTGAGTAGTGCCTTGGAGAAAAAGAAAACCAGAAAAGAGGATCATGAGTGGACAAGGCGTAACCGTTTCAAGTGAGGTGATCAGGCATAAAACTAGGAAAGAAAGGGGTGAGCTGCTCTCTGAACAAGAAAAATGTCAGTGTAGCTGAGGCCCACTGAGGTAAGGGGAGAGTAAGAAATGCAGTCAGGGAGGTAAGAATGTAGGCCTGTCTCTGAGTTAAATCTTAAAAGGTTTGGAGTAAATACCTGGCAGAATTTGGCTTATTTTTTTAGTAAATGTTTTGAGGCTACAGCTTGGGGGGTTGGGGGGGGAGACCTGGGGGCAGGAGAAATGCAATTTACAGGGGCAGGTTCACAGTCTTCCCTATACTTGGGTTGTATTTAATTTTTGAATATGTGATATTTCAGATACTACAAAAAGGTTCTTTTAAAAAAGGAGGACTACACAGTGAAAAGTCTTCTTTCTCACTCATCTCCAGCCATGCAATCTCCCTTCCAGGAACCAATTATTTTTATGTGTCTTGTGTATCTTCCAAGCAAACATACACACACACGCACACACACTCACGTTCTTTTTTACACACAAGTTACCATTCTGTATAATATTTTGTGTCTCTTTTTTTTCTTGCCGTCTTAAAGATTTTTCCATATCAGTATATGCAGTTGTATCATTGGTTTTATGCCTGCATAAATCATTGTTTTACAAACTGAGTGTTGATGGGGGGGAGGGGAAAGGGGTGACAGGCATGGAGGAGGGCAGTTGTTGGGATGAGCACTGGGTGTTATATGGAAACCAACTTGGCAATAAAGTATAAAAAAAATCATTGTTTTAATCTGTCTAACCAACCATTTATTGTGAACATTTAGGTTGTCAGTCTTTTGCTATTTTAAATAATGGTTCAGTGAATAACCTTGAAAATACATCCTCTCCCACATTGTATGGATACCTAAGTTGATAGACATGGAACTGCTAGATCGAAGGATGTGTGTCTTGTATTTTGATTTGAAGGCAGCAAATTGCTAGTTTATGTTTCCATCAGCCATGTAGGAAAGTGCCTGTTTCTCGCACTCTCCCTAACACCACCTGTCATAATTTTATCTTTGCTCATCTGACACTTTTCTCATCTGACATGAGAAAATGGATATATCATGGTGGTTTTAAATTGGATTTTTCTTTTAATGTTTTATTTATTTTTGAGAGAGTGTGCGCACAAGCAGGGTAGAGGCAGAGAGGAGGACAGAGGATCTGAAGTGGGCTCTGACCTATCAGCATAGAGCCTGTTAGGGGCCCGAATCCACGAACCGTGAGATTATGATCTGAGCCAAAGCTGAATAGCCAACCAACTGAGCCACCCAGGTGCCCCATAATTTGGATCTTTCTTAATGTCAATGAGGTTGAGCATCTTGTCATTCTTTGGGGGAAAAACAACAACATGTTTTTCCCCGTGAACCATTTGTTTATCTCCTTTGCAAATCTTTTTGGTTGTCACTTCCTTCACTGATGTGTAGGAACTTTTATATTAAATATTAGGCCCAATTACTTTGATGTCGGTTGCTATTATTGTTTTCCCATGTTTGTGTTTTGAGTTTTGCATGTTTTCTGTGAAAGACAGTTATACCCATCTTTGCCTTTTAGGGCCTGCAGTTTATGTCAGATTTGGAAAGGCCTTCTTTACTCTGAAATTATTTGAATTATGATGTGCATTCTCTTATTATTTTATGGTTTTATTTTTCACATTTAAATTTTTAATTCATTAAGTATGTATTTGGTTGTGGGGTGGGAGCCCAGGCAATACCATGATAATTGAATTTAATTGATTTTAAAGATATAGATTTCAAATTAACTTTTGAGATTTACCTAAACTGTTGGATTTGTAATTTATTTTCAATTTATGTTTTAATGCAGCAAGATTACCTTATGCTGGCTACCTTGGATGAAAATGAGGAAGTGGTGGATGGAGGCAAAAAAGGAGCAATTGATGACCTTCAGCAAGGTGAATTAGAAGCATTTATTCAAAATCTTAGTTTGGCCAAGTATGCAAAAGCTTTCCTGGTTGAAGAAGATGAACCGGCTAAAAAAGAAAATGCCAGCAAAAAAGAAGCAGGAGTATCTAAAGTAGATAAAAAAAAGCAAAATGCAGGAGAAAGTGAAAGGACGTCAGTTAGTAAGGCGAAAAATAAGAAAAGGCCAGAACAGCATTCTGGTGAGAACAACAGTGCCACACCAAAAATTAAAGATAAACAACAGGACATCTTTGAATTTTTTGAGAGACCAACATTGTTGCTCAAGCCTGGAGGCAAATGGTATGATCTAGAGTACAGCAATGAATACTCTTTGGAACCCCAGCCTCGGGAAGTTGTGTCTAAGTACAAAACCTTGGCTCAGAAATTGTATGAGCATGAAATCAGCTTATTCAAAAATAAGACAAATAATCAAAAGGGAGCTTCTTCTACCTGGATGAAGGCAATTGTGTCATCAGGGACGCTGGGTGACAGGATGGCAGCCATGATTCTCCTTATTCAGGATGATGCTATTCACACACTGCAGTTTGTAGAAACCCTGCTGAGCCTTGTTAAAAAGAAGGGCAGCAAACAGCAGTGCCTCATGGCTTTGGATACTTTCAAAGAGTTACTCATTACAGACCTTTTGCCAGACAGTCGGAAGCTGCGGATTTTCAGCCAGCACCCTTTCAACAAACTGGAACAGCTGTCCAGCGGCAACAAAGACTCAAGAGACAGAAGGCTGATATTATGGTATTTTGAACACCAGCTGAAACATTTAGTGGCTGAATTTGTGCAGGTCTTAGAAACTTTAAGTCATGATTCATTAGTGGCCACTAAAACTCGAGCACTTGTGGCAGCTCATGAGCTTCTCTGTAACAAGCCAGAGGAAGAAAAGGCTCTTCTTGTGCAGCTGGTAAATAAACTGGGAGACCCTCAGAACAGAATAGCGACAAAAGCCTCCCATCTGTTAGAGACCCTGCTTTCTAAACATCCGAATATGAAAGGAATTGTATGTGGTGAAGTAGAAAGACTGCTCTTTCGCTCAAATATCAGCCCCAAAGCGCAATATTATGCAATTTGCTTTTTAAATCAAATGGTCCTTTCCCATTAAGAAAGTGAATTAGCTAATAAATTAATTACTCTTTATTTTTGTTTTTTTCGGACTTGTATCAAGAAAAAAGATATTGAATCAAAAATGCTTAGTGCCCTTTTAACAGGAGTGAACAGAGCATACCCTTATGCCCAGACTGGTGATGACAAAGTGAGGGAGCAGGTTGACACGCTCTTTAAAGTGTTGCACGTTGTGAATTTTAATACCAGTGTACAGGCTTTAATGTTGCTTTTCCAAGTAATGAATTCTCAGCAGACAATATCAGATCGGTATTATGCAGCATTATATAGGTAAGTACATACCATTAACAACATGATTTAATAATAACGTGATTTAATATGCAGCACCTGCTGGGCCCCTCTGTGGGAAAAGAGACTTAGAAAACTGGATTTTAGGCCCCCCTCATCAGCAACTTGCTGATCATCAACTTTGAGTAAGTCACTTAATCTTTGTTTCCTTGTCAGAAAACTGTTAAATGTTTTGCATACATTTTTTTGTTTTGAGAAGTTGTGAAAATACAGAAGAATGCCCTCCCCCAAGAAAGCATCCATATCTTACCACCTAATATTTCAACTTTAACATTTTGCTACATTTGTTTTAAATCTTTCATATATTAAAAAGTTAGAACTGCTGGGGCACCCGAGTGGCTCAGTCCATTAAGCATCCTGCTCTTGGTTTTGGCTTCGGTCATGATTTTGTGGTTCACTGAGATAAAGCCCCACGTCAAGCTCTGTGCTGACAACAAGGAACCTGCTTGGGATTCTTTCTGCCCCTCCCTAATTCACACGCGCACCCTCTCTGTCTCAAAAATAAATAAACTTTAAAAAAAAAACCAACTCCAGTTAGAATCAAAGTTTCCTTCACTCCCTCTCCCCCGCTCCCATCCTCAGCCCTATGTTTCTTCCCTCCGCCCTTCACACAGCCATTTAGTAATTCATTCAACAGGAAGTTTTTGTGAGTACCCTGTGTATGCTGGACCCAGTTCCAAGTGCTCCAGCCCTGAACAAAATCCCTACCCCTATCGGTGCTTATGTTCATAGTGGAGAAGACAGACGATAAATAAGAAAGTCTGTTAGGGAAGGTGAGGGTTGCATTTTTGTAATTTTTTACTTATTGGAATTAAGATTTTGTTTACTGAATTTTGCAGTTGTCCTGATACTTATTGAGGAGTGATACTTTGAACAATGTATAAACACTTTGGAACTGTTAAGTATACCAACAAGCTATATATTCCTTTTTTTTTTCTTTTTAGAGAAAAAGTGTGAGTGGGGGAGAAGGGCGGAGAGGAGAGACAGAATCTTTTTTTCTTTTAATGTTTTATTTATTTCTGAGAGAGAGGGGCAGCGTGAGCAGGGGAGGGTCAGAGAGAGAGGGAGACAAAGAATCCGAAGCAGGCTCCAGGCTCTGAGCTAGCTGTCAGCACAGAGCCCAACGCAGGCTCGAACCAACGAACCGTGAGACCATGACCTGAGCCGAAGTCAGATGCTCAACTGACTGAGCCACCCAGGCGCCCCAAGACAGAATCTTAAGCAGTCTCCACACCTAGTACGGAGCCCACTGCATGGCTCAGTCCTACGACCCTGGGATTATGACCGGAGCTGAAATCAAGAGTCGGATGCTTAGCCAACTGAGCCACCCAGACACCCCTATATTCCTTTCTAATTCATTTTAACAATTTACATACGTGTATCTTATGAGAAATAGAATGTGCTGATTAATATCTTGAACTTAAGCCCCAGTGCCTGGATTTGAGTCCTAGCCATTAGTTTGCTGCATAACTTTGGACAAATTACTTAATCCTCTTTAAAACCCTATTGATAAACATGATTGATCCATTTTACTGTGGCCCAGTTTGTCTGTACGACGGAAAGGAGTGCACCTATCCTGTAGGGCTAATTGTTCTGAAACTTCCCAAGTTACATAGCTAAAAAATGACAGAACTGGGATGTTCTTTAGATTTAATGTATATGTTAACCCATGTAATCTTCACATATTTGTTAAGTGTTTAATGCCTCATGTACAGTAAGTGCTCTATAAGTATTGGCTGCTATTGTTATTAATGTTACATGAATTTTCTTTAATTTATTCCTCTTAACATCTCTCCGGTCCGTGAGGTACAGTAATTTGTGCAAAATGACACAGACATGACAAAGCCAACTGAGATGGCAAATTCTGATCTGCAGGCTCTGGGAGTTCATAATGTTTCACGGTACTGATTGCACTGGTAAACTGAAGAAAATCTCAGAGTGCTATCCATAACTCTGAAGAGTCTAGTTTTTTAAGTAATAAAAACTTCTTTACTTTGGAAAGAGTTCCAGGAGTGAAAATATAGAGGTTTCAGGGTCTTAGGGGTGTTTTTTGGTAAATTGATGTTCATAAGAACCTTTTGGACAATGTTTGGAATCTATTGGAAACATTTTTCTAATAGCCATTTAATATCTTAGTGTTTAACACAACAGTCTAATATCTGAGGAGTACATTCTTAAATTCTTTAAATTGCTTGCCAGCAGCTCTCAAAGATGGATCTCCTCAAAGGGCATCTAAGCCTTCTTATAGTATTTCATTTAAGCAAAATTCCCTATAAGCAAAAGTTCCCTAATATTATTTGAAGGATAAAGGAAACAAACGATTTGATGTACGAAAATACGACTTATCAAAAACTTCCAGAGCATGTTCTCTGTCAAATGGTGGGGACACACCTATCTAAACTCTCAGATGGTTTTTTTGTTTTTTGTTTTTTTTTTTTTTAAATATTTTTTATTTATTTCTGAGAGAGAGAGAGACAGCGTGAGCAGGGGAGGGTCAGAGAGAGAGGGAGACACAGAATCCAAAACAGGCTCCAGGCTCTGAGCTGGCTATCAGCACAGAGCCCGATGTGGGGCTCGAACCCATGAATCGTGAGATCATGACCTGAGCCGAAGTCAGAGGCTTAACCTACTGAGCCACCCAGGCACCCCAAAACTCTCAGATGTTTTAAAAAATGAGTCACAAAATGGATGGAAATATTGAAAATGTTAAATGTGAAGAGAGAAAATCGAGTATCAAAGATTAAATGATATAGGAGATCTCAGAATATCACCAGAATTCCAGAACTGACAAATGGGGGAAACTGGGTATGCAGAGCAGTATGAAGATGTTTCACAAGATCAAATATTTCCATTTCTAGTATTAATGGAAAAAAGGTGATAGAAGTGCTTAGAATAAGAATATTGCACATGAGCATGTAACAAGGATTGTGCTAGTTCTGCATACCCTAATGTCTGGAGGGCAGGAGCAGTTGGAGCATCTCTAGGGTTCAGCAACTAGGATAAAGAGAAACATTTTAGGGGCGCCTGGGTGGCTTAGTCGGTTAAGCGTCCGACTTTCACTTAGGTCATGATCTCGCGGTTCGTGGGTTCGAGCCCCGCGTCGGGCTCTGTGCTAACTGCCAGCTCAGAGCCTGGAGCCTGTTTCAGTCTGTGACTCCCTCTCTCTCTGACCCTCCCCTGCTCATGCTGTCTCTCTCTCTCTCTCCTAGAAATAAACATTAAAAAAAATTTAAAAAAAAAAAAAGAAACATTTTAAATTACCATGTTCAGTTTTCTACTCTACATGTGTGTTCTTTAGAAATATGTGGAGGCTGCCTCTGGGCCCCAGCTAGGAAGTAGGAATATAAGGATAAGAGCCCTGGTCTAGTCCACTGCTTTCTTAAGTCAGTTTTCATTATTTGGTTTTGGATTAGCCTTTCATGTGTGGTTTTGTATTTATATAAAAATTATGTTTTTATCCTAGAGAACGGAGAACTACCTGGAAAAGAAACCACAGGAAGTCTCTTTTTCCTGTGATAACTCCTCCCCCCTCCCCCAGACACCCCCAAGATCCTCATTCTTTCTGTTTTGGTCACTCAATAACATTTTACCATTTTATATCTGAGGGCAGAAGTGGTCTCTTGTAAAATAAAACAGGAAGGTTGTCCATAACTACGATGAGGTTAGCAGTTGCCTCTACTGCTGCTTGTGGAGATATGTTATGAATGAGCATTTGATCTTGTTTTTGTTTTATAGGAAGATGTTGGATCCAGGGTTGCTGTTGTGTTCTAAGCAAGCCATGTTTCTTAATCTTGTCTACAAGTCTCTGAAGGCGGACATCGTGTTGCGCAGGGTCAAGGCTTTTGTGAAGAGGTTACTCCAAGTTACCTGTGAACAGATGCCACCGTTCATATGTGGAGCTTTGTATCTTGTGTCAGAGATCCTTAAAGCAAAACCAGGTTTAAGAAGTCAACTAGATGATCATCCGGTACATTTTACAACCGCTTTTTAAATAGAGTGGGTTCTGAAATATATTCACATTTTTCTTCTTTGCTTCAATAACTTACTTCTCTGGAGCATGAACAACTGTGAGTCATGGGTTTGGACGGACCTGGATTTTAGTCCCAGGTGTACAGTTTACTAGGTGGGCATGTTGCTTGATCCCTTTACTCATAATAAACTGTACTCAACTAAGCAAGTAGGTCTCTTAAACCTGTTTCCTTAGTTGTGAAAAGGACGTATTGGCACCTACTTGCTAGGGTATTTTTATAACACTCAGAAATTTGAGGGTTGAATGTCTTCATGTAAAAAAAAAAAAAAAAAAGCCCCAAAGTCTCCAGGGAATTGTGGCTGAAAACTGAATTCCTTTTACATTTAGGAGAAAGAACATGGAATCCTCTCATTATAAATTTGATTGATGGAACGTTCATGTTTCACCATTATTGCAATAAGTGGATCTTCTTCAAAGCTCCCTCACTGAACTAAATACAGACTTTTAGTTGATTGATGTAGATTTATTAAAACATTGTTTTAGGAGTCCGATGAAGAGAATTTTATTGACATAGGAGATGATGAAGACACAGAACAATTCACTGATGCAGATAAAGAAACAGATACAGTAAAAAAAGCTGAGACAGAAGAAACTGTGTCTGAAAGTCCTGTGGGAACAAATAAATCAGAGTCTGCTTCTTGGGTGCACTTCGATAATTTGAAAGGTGAGTTTCTTAATCCTTAAATTTTTCTCTTGAACTTTTAAACCAGGGAACTGAGGGGCGCCTTGGTGGCTTAGTCGGTTAGGCGTCCGACTTTCGCTTAGGTCATGATCTCGCGGTTCTTGGGTTCGAGCCCTGCGTCTGGCTCTGTGCTGACTGCCAGCTCAGAGCCTGGAGCCTGTTTCTTTGTCTGTGACTCCTTCTCTCTCTGACCCTCTCCTGCTCACGCTCTCTCTCTCTCTCTCTCTCCTAGAAATAAATAAAACATTTAAAAAAAATAAATAAACCAGGGAACTGAATTCCCCTTTGATCTTTTTTTTTTTTTAATGTTTTATTTATTTCTGAGAGAAAAAGGCAGCATGAGCAGGGGAGGGTAGAGAGAGAGGGAGACACAGAATCAGAAGCAGACTCCAGGTTCTGAGCTAGTTGTCAACACAGAGCCTGATGCGGGGCTCGAACCCACGAACTGTGTGATCATGACCTGAGCCGAAGTCAGATGCTTAGCCGACTGAGCCACCCAGGTGCCCCTCCCCTTTGATCTTAATAGAAATTAATAGTACACCATTTTAGAAGACCTCAGTTATTTCTTTCTTTTTTTTTTTTAAGTAGAGCTTTTATAACCAGATATATTCAAGAACTTAGAGTTAAATTTTTAATATAGAGAATCACTTATCTACTTAATAATACTGCAGATAATAACACATTTTAAAGTAGTTTAGATCTTAGAAATTAAAGCAAATACTTTTTGGAAATGCAGCCTCTTTATTTGAGGCTCTAAAAGAAAAGCACACTAACCTTGGAGATCAAGAAATGTGCCAGATCCATTTCTTCAAACCTGTTGTGGGACTCTGGGTCAAATTATTTCATCCCCCCAGACTTGTTTGCCTGTGAAATATAAAAGAGAAGTCTGGTAGCAAGCAGGAAAGTTTTTAAAAGAATCCATCAGTTTCTGAAGGCCAGACTGAGAGTAATCCTTTAGAAAGATGATGAGCATTGTGAAGTAGAGAGTTCTTTGTAATGTGTTCTGAAAGTTCTATTAAATTTTTGATCCTGAGTTTCTGAAAACATAAAGAAGATAATGTAAAACTTGTTCAAAGTGAGAATTATTTCTGCGCATAATTTAATAACAAATATTCAGTGCTTTTGAAGTTCCAAAAGAATTTAGACCTATTTTATCTTCAGGTTATTTGCCATTTAACACTTATGATCTAGTTGACCTAGATTGGGGCACCTTCTGCTGCCTGGTTTATTCAGTTTGCTATTTCAAGGTAGCAAATGCTATCTTGGGTACCATAACTAATTCTTGTTGGGGCTTAAGATTTTTTTTTATCTAGGTAAGATATCTGGCTAACTAAGACTGTTGAAAATTATAGTACTATGACATACACGTGTAACATATTACAGTTATTGGAGACAACATTAATGGTGATAGTTTTAGTGCACTCTTGGGTTAGGAATAAAACATTTGAGAGATAGTATTTTTTTGTTCTCAGGTGGCAAACAATTAAAGACATATGATCCATTCAGTAGAAACCCTCTGTTCTGTGGAGCTGAAAACACTAGTCTTTGGGAACTCAAAAAGGTAAAGTAATTTTAAATTGTCTTTTAATTCATTAGTGCTTTATATTTGCCCTCACGGATTTAATACTTTGAAGTTTTCATTTTTCTTGTAAATTATAGTGTTTAGTTACTTAGATGTTAGTTAATTGGCATAAGGAAGCAATTTGAAGTGTGTCACCCAGCTGTAATGCTTTTAACCCATATTTCTGTGGCCTCTGGCAAACATTAAATTTACACATTTATTTTTTTAATTTATTTAAGGGGGAGAGCATGCTTGTGTGCACAGGAGGGGCGGGGGTGAGAGAATCCTAAGCAGGCTCTGCACTGTCACTGTAGAGTCCAGTGCAGGGTTCAGACTCAGGAACTGTGAGATCATGATCTAAGCCTAAATGAAGAGTCAGACGCTTAACCAACTGAGCCATCCAGGCACCCCTAAATTTACACATTTATGCATTTCTACATTCACGTATAGAAACTCTTAAATAATGTGCATGCAAAATTGATAAATAATATAATAAATACAACATTTTAATAATGATTAATAAAAGAAATGCTTTTTATAGGTAAGTTATTACGTATAATGACTCTGTATATTGGGTAAATTTTGCTTTATACATTAGATTTCCCTGAGAAGTTTTGTGAAGATAGAACTATTTACAAATAAAGTTACTTTTTAAATGCATTAGGAGGGACACGTAGGTGGGTCAGTCCATTAAGTGTCTAACTGGCTCAGGTCATGATCTCACAGTCATGAGTTCGAGCCCCGCATCAGGCTGTGTGCAGACAGCTCAGAGCCTGGAGCCTGCTTCAGATTCTGTCTCCCATCTTTCTCTGCCCCTCGCCTGTTCACGCCCTTTCTCTCTCTCAAAAATAAAGAAAGATTTTAAAAGATTCATTCGAGGAATCGAGTTTTCCAATAAACTTTCTGATTAAACAAGTAGGTGCTTTATTATAGACTCCTGTGTGTCCTTGACACCTTTTCAGTGAGTCTGCAAGGTCACGGCTACTTTCATAGTGATACCAAGGCACATATTTGCCTTTGTAACTGTCGACAGTGGCACTGATGATGTTAAAGAAATGGATAAAACTGTGCCTTAGCACAGATGAGGACAATAGCACCACACTGTAGTCATAGCCATTACATTCTTCATTGCCTCTTACCTTCAGAAAGAAAAAAAAAAAAAAAGAAAAGCCAGTATCACAGAGGAATGATGAAATAGGAAAAATTAGTGATTGTCTTGACCCTAAAGAACATGTCTTTTTATATTCTGTGTGCATATACATCAAGAGTGCATAACATACTTCTGCTGCATATCTAAGTACGAAGGTTTTCTCGTGTCTTAGGAAAAGTACCTGTGTAGTTTGTTGTAAGTTCAACCAGCTGTTTTTTTTCATGAAAAACTGGCTGACTGATACACTGGTTACTCAGATCTTCGTATTTGGGAGACATTTTCTTGAAAGTGAATGAAGTGAATCTCTCACTTCAAGTGAAACAACTGACAATATTTGTTGTCAGTGATAAAATTCAAGCCTTTTTTTTTTTTTTTAATGTTTATTCATTTTTGAGAGAGACAGTGCAAATGAGGAGGGGCAGAGAGAGAAGGAGACAGAGAAACCAAAGCAGGCTCCAAGCTCTGAACTGTCAGCACAGAGCCCGATGTGGCATTCAAATTCATGAACGGCGTCGGACACTTAACTGACTGAGCCACCCAGGCACCCCTAAAATTCAAGCTTTTTTTTTTTTTTTTTTTTTTTTACAAATAGTTTATTGTCAAATTAGTTTCCACATAACACTCAGTGCTCATCCCCAAAGTGCCCTCCTCCATGCCCATCCCCCCTCCCCCCCACATCCATCAGTCCTCAGTTTTTGTCAGCATTCAAGAGTCTCTCATGGTTTGCCTCTCTCCCTTTCCCCCACCATTTCCGCCCTTCTTCTCCCCCTTGGTCCTCCGTCAAGTTCCTCCTAATCCTCCTATACGTGCAAACATATGATATTTGTCCTTCTCTGCCTGACTTATTTCGCTCAGCATAACACCCTCAAGGTCCATCCATGTTGCTACACATGGCCAGATTTCATTGTTTCTCATTGCCATGTAGTATTCCTTGGTATAGATAAACCACATCTTCTTGATCCATTCATCTGTTGATGGACACTTAGGCTCTTTCCATGTTTTAGCTATTGTGGAGAGTGCTGCTATGAACATTGGGGTACATGTGCTCCTATGCCTCAGCATTTCTGTATCCCTTGGGTAAATTCCTAGCAGTGCTATTGCTGGGTCATAAGGGAGTTCTATTGTTAGTTTCCTGAGGAACCTCCACACTGTTTTCCAGAGGGGCTGTACCAGTTTACATTCCCACCAACAGTGTAGGAGGGTGCCCGTTTCTCCACATCCTCGCCAGCATCTAGAGTTCTCTGATTTGCTCATTTTAGCCACTCTGACTGGTGTGAGGTGGTATCTCAGTGTGGTTTTGATTTGTATTTCCCTGATGAGGAGGGATGCTGAGCATCGTTTCATGTGTCTGTTGGCCATCTGGATGTCCTCTTTGGAGAAGTGTCTGTTCATGTCTTCTGCCCATTTCTTCACTGGGTTGTTTGTTTTTCGGGCGTGTAGTTTGGTGAGTTCCTTATAGATTCTGGATATTAACCCTTTATCTGATATGTCATTTGCAACTATCTTTTCCCATTCCGTTGGTTGCCTATTAATTTTCTGGGTTGTTTCCTTGGCTGTGCAGAAGCTTTTAATCTTGATGAGGTCCCAACAGTTTATTTTTGCTCTTGATTCCCTTGCTTTTTGGGATGTGTCAAGTAAGAAGTTGCTGCGGTGGAGGTCAAGGAGGTTGTTTCCTGCTTTCTCCTCTAGGGTGTTGATAGTTTCCTGTCTCACGTTCAGGTCCTTTATCCATTTTGAGTTTATTTTTGTGCATGGTGTGAGAAAATGATCTAGTTTCATTCTTCTGCATGTTGCTGTCCAGTTCTCCCAACACCATCTGTTAAAAAGGCTGTCTTTTTTCCATTGAATATTCTTTCCTGCTTTGTCAAAGATCAGTTGGCTGTATATTTTTGGGTCCACTTCTGAGTTCTCAATTCTGTTCCATTGGTCTATGTGTCTGTTTTTGTGCCAATACCATATTGTCTTGAGGATGACAGCTTTGTAGTAGAGGCTGAAGTCTGGGATGGTGATCCCTCCCGTTTTGGTTTTATTTTTCAGTATTACTTTGGCTATTCGGGGTCTTTTGTGGTTCCATACAAATTTTTGGATAGTTTGTTCTAGTTTTGAGAAGTATGCTGGTGCAATTTTGATTGGAATTGCATTGTAAAATTCAAGCTTTTAAGCAAAGACTGAAAGTGTGGAAATCTTGTAACCACTACCTTGAATTAGACATTTTCTCAATATGTAAAAACTCTTCTGATTTTATCACCACTAACAATGTGATTTTTGTGATAATGTAACCGACATTTGGAAGACCTGCATACGTCAAGGAGTATTTTCCAAATGACTGATGCACAGTGTTACAAAGTCATGAATAAGAGATCTATTCAAAGTAGACTAAATAATTTTAAGTAGCAAGTATGAAAAGCTGATTGATAAGGTTTCAGATTCTGTATTGCAACTAATCTTCAGTTTGGGTGTAGTAGCAAAGAAGAAAATCCACAATTATGTGAAAAGCTGTTAGTTAGCCCTCCTATTTCCAACTATGTATCTGTGTGAGGCAAGACTGTCTTCTGTACTTCCAACGAAAAATAACATGGACTACAAAAGCATGTATGAGAATCCACTGTCTTCTATTAAGCCAGACATTAAGTAGGTTTACAAAACTGTGAAATAATTCAGCTCTTCTAATACTTATTTATTCTGGGAAACTTATTTTTCATAAAACATATAATTTGTATTAATATGTAATAGACTCATTGTTATTTTAAATGGACTATAAACAGTTGTTTAAAATTTTTCTGTTGTAGGGTACCTGACTGGCGCAGTCAGAAGAGCATGTGACTCTTAATCTCCAGGTTGAGTTTGAGCTCTGCATTGGGTGTAGAGATTACTTAAATAAATAAAAACTTAAAAAAAAAATCTTTTGCCAGTGCCTGGGTAGCTCAGTTGGTTAAGCACCTGACTCTTGATTTCAGCTCAGGTTATGATCTCACATTTCCAGCGCCGCATCTGGCTTTCTTTCAGAATTAATAAACTTATAAAATTTTTTTCTGTTGTAATTTCTATTAGGTAAATAACAGATATATCCCACTTAAATTAAGGAAGCTCTTGAGGTCCTTGACGTTTAAATGTATAAAGCACTCCAGAGACCAAAGTTTTGAGTAATCAGTCTTCTCTAATGTACTGGCTCAAATTTCAGTTCTTTGGATTTACTGTAGTAAGAGTTGACTTTGCTTACGTTTTTCTTTTTAGCTGTCTGAGCATTTTCATCCCTCTGTGGCCCTTTTTGCAAAGACTATCCTTCAGGTAAGTCTAAAATACTGCAAGATAAGAAATAATAAAAAATAAATAATCTAGTTTTAGATTATCAGTAATTGGTCATACATTGTTTTCTCTCTACCACATGGAATTATAAACATTTTCTGCTGTTGTAAAGGAGCAATGGCTTGTTTAATACAATGCAGCAGATAATTCTTCCCACTCTGAGGTGAGTGGAAATACAGGATATTAGAAAACTGCAACTGTTACTACATTCTGGCTTTTCTTCTGAGGAAGAGTGCCCATTCCTTTCCCATTTGCTATGTTTGCAACTTCATTGTTTGGTTCCTGGTTAATAGTTAGATGACCCAGAGTATTAAAATCATTTACCTATTCATAAAGTCAGCAGTCCGTCATAAAGTACATATGTATATGTATGAGTGTGTGTGTGATTCTTCAAGTAAAGAGGGATGAGATGGATATTTGAACGGTCATTTATGGCATGTTTGTGCCTTTGGTGCATTGTGTTTCTCCTTTTTTTCCTTATCTGGATGCATATATATAATTTGAGTTAAGCTCCTAATCCTCCCACACCCTCCACCTTTCAGGGAAATCATATTCAATATTCAGGGGACCCACTCCAGGATTTTACATTAATGAGATTCTTAGATCGATTTGTATACCGAAATCCAAAGCCACATAAAGGCAAAGGTATGCTTCTATTTAATTATTTGGTTTTCAGTGTTGACATTTAATAAATAAAATGAGCATACAACTAGATTTTACATTGCACTGTCTTGATTTTATATTTTAGAAAACACAGATAGTGTTGTGATGCAGCCAAAAAGAAAACATTTTATGAAGGATGTTCGTAGTCTTGCTGGTAAGCATCAAGCCTGGACAGTTGAAATGGACAAGGTAGTACAAGTCAGTAATACATAAATTGTGTTCCTTTTTCCTCCACTTTACCAGAATAATACCGAAGCACCAGAGACATTATCTTGTTCCTTAAAATGTGTATGCATTCGCAATTTTACTGGGTCTGACTGGGCTTTTTTTTTTTTTTAACATTACAGAAAGTTTCAAACATACCCAAAGTAAATACACAAATAGTATAATGAACCCCTTATAACTATCATCAGCTTGAACAGTAATTTTGCCATTTCTTATCATCTATAGCTTTATCAGTGATAACCCCCTCTGGCACACACACATATAACTATCTTTTATAGTTAAAGACTCTCTATCGTAAGCTCTCTAATACAGGTTCAGCAGAAAACCCACAACTGCTTTTGCCACAAAGCATCATTTTTTATAGGTTTCTCCCCTTTTTTAATGTTTATTATTTTGAGAGAGAGTGAGCATGTGCGTACACATGCAAGAGTGGGGATTTTAAACTAGTTAATAACCTTCTGTGGGTTTTGAGTACCCATCTGTGGACCTGATTTTGTTTCTGTATTCAGACATTTCTTTATATATAACCACAGCTTTTTGTTCAGAGACTAGGATTAACTTGCACCTTATAAATCATTTAATTTCCAACTGATGTATTTCACAGAGGCCCAGAGATGTAAACGGAATTGCCCAAAGTTAATAGTTAGAATTCACCCAAATCTGCCTTTAATCAAGAGGAGTTAGAAATTTTTATCGTGAAGAGAGAAAACTGATATTCCTGTAGTGCCTTGTTCTTTTTCCTTAGTTTCTATCTTAGTGTTATGTAAAATTGTGGGGAATTCTGTTTACCTTTACTTCCTGTTCCAGAATGGCAGGCATTATTGTCTTTTTTCTGTGATGAAAATGTCAAGTATGAAGTGATTATTAAGAGAACTCTTTAATTTTCTCTTGAAATTGGGATCCTGGATGCAGTTGGAGGACAACGAGAAAACCATGTTCTTTCTCTGTGAAGAAGCAGCGGTGGCCATGTACTTCACTGTAGCTGACAGATAGCTTCAGTGTTGGGTCTTCTGCACTCAGACTTTTCCAGAGATTGTCCTGTGCACTAGAAGATCCCTTCTGTCCACCTGCCTTAACATTTAGGACTTTAGAGTTATAGTATGCTGTAGGTAGTCTTAAGAGCTTGAGTAACATAAAAAAGGACTACTTTAATAAAGTTTTTATCTTAATATGTTTTCCTAGTGAACAGTAAGGAGTTCCTTGCAAAAGAGGAAAGCCAAATACCAGTGGATGAGCTATTTTTCTACAGGTAATGTACTTAATACAGTTTCATTTGGGTGCTATTAAAATTTAAATTTTTAGATTCCATAAAATGTTTCATTAACATAGGTGTATCCTGAAAAGATCAGAAGGTAGGTTTTTATGTTGTTTTGCAAAGGGAGTTTATAAATCATTTGGTTTGCTAATCTTAAGATCTCTAAGTGAAATATGGGGCACCTATGTGTCTCAGTCGGCTGAATGTCTGACTCTTGATTTCGTCTCGGTCTCTGCTGAGCATCGAGTGGACTTGGGATTGTCTCTCTCTCCCTCTGCCCCTTTCCCCAGCTTGCAAACATTCTGTCTCACTCACTTTTTCTCTCTTTCAAATTAAAAAAAAAAAAAGATATGTAAGTGAATAAAACAAGTAAATTTGGGGATATTTTTATTTTATGACTTGACTTTGTGAAACTTAATCTTTAATTTCTTTCTTTAATATAGTAGTTGTTTTACAGGCTTTAAGTCTGTTTTCAGTCTAACATAAAACTCAACTCATGAGTAATTTGTATAAAACATGGTTCAAGGCAGAATTAGCAAAATTCACTGTGCTGCTATAGAGAGAAGTCCTAAACCTACTGATATTATTATCATTATCTGATTGGTTAAGTCCATTTGATTTGGTTTGGTTTTTTAAAAACATTTTGTGTGAAGAGTTTTGAGGGTATGATCCCATTTGCAGAATGCCAGGTTTCACTGTACCCTTGTATGAGGATAGGTCTGCCTGATAAAATATTGTGATTAGATATTCTCTAGAGTCACAGCTGGGTTTTTTGTTTTTAATGTTTCATTTATTTCTGAGAGAGAGAGAGACAGCGTGAACAGGGGAGGGTCAGAGAGAGAGGGAAACACAGAATCTGAAACAGCCTCCAGGCTCTGAGCCAGCTGTCAGCACAGAGCCCAAAGCGGGGCTCGAACCCACAAACCATGAGATCATGACCTGAGCCAGAGTCAGACGCTTAACCGACTGAGCCACCCAGGTGCCCCGAGTCACAGCTGGTTTTATTCTAACACTTAAATCATTAGTGGTGATATTAAAAAACATTTTTTACTAGCTGTTTAATTAAGATGTTTTTATGAAGATCTGAATCCTAAATTTTTGAAATGTATTCTACTTCACATCCAGAGGTTTCTATTTTAATTCAAAACTATTTTTCTACGATAAATACAAGTATTAGTCATTTATATCCAATTAACAGTTTTTATACTTGTTTGTGTCACTGGTCATAGGTGCTTTAATTATAGTAAAATGGGCTCTTCCATAAAATTATCAAATATATAACATCCATTTTATTTTAGATACTATAAAAAAGTTGCTGTTGTTAAGGAGAAACAAAAACGGAATGCAGATGAAGAAAGTATAGAAGATGTGGATGATGAGGAATTTGAAAAGATGATTGGTAATATGTTTTTGTCAACTCTTCAATTTGTAAAATAATCTATTTCCTTGTAGAATATTGGAATATTAGTGGTAGGAATGATCTTAGTTTTAGAAATTCATTTAGCTAAGAATACCATGCAAATGACAGTGGAGGATTGAGAAGTACTTTGGTGGCATATGGTGGTTCACTTACACTTGCTCCAGAACAATATATGTGATTATGCATGAACTGTTAATGGGGAAAATAAATTTGTACTTACATGGCGTGTATTCCTTCATCTATCTTTAGGCTAAAACAGAAAATGGGAAATTAGAAAAGCTTACATTGAGTTTGTTTTTCTTGTGCATTGTATAGATATAATACAATAAGCACTTAAAAACAACCACTTAAAAGGACTACAAATTGCTAAGTATTTTGATATTTACCTTCTTTCCATAAAAGAGTTGTAGAAAGAAGTTGAAATTAACTGGAATCCACTTTATTTTGGGGATTTAATTAAGGTTAGTATATTCATAGGTTTATGTAGATTAACCATAGTAGCAATAATCAGATTTATATTATTTTGGTATTTATTTGTCATAACTGATACAGTCATGACAGTGTTAATTGATTCAAATCGAAGACATATGTCAATTTTGTTATTCCTTGCTATATCTGACAATTTGTTTATTGTTCTCTGACAGACACATTTGAAGATGATAATTGTTTCACCTCTGGAAAGGATGACCTTGATTTTGCTGGGTAAAATACTTTTCTTCAATCTTTTTTTTTCCCCCCAGCATTTCCCAAATTGTTGTCCTCAGAACGGTACAGTACAGGACTACATGATGTGTAGGAGAAACTTACTGAAATAAGTTTGGGAAATGGATATTGTACTTTCATTTTAGACCTTTATAATGCACGTTAGTATATTAAATGGAGGTTCTATGCTGTCTATTAAGAGCCTAGTACCCTGCTGGTCACCAAAAAACACTTAGGAAAATGTTCTCCATTACAAGTTTTTGCTTTTCTTCAGCAACATGAAAAAGAAAAAGAAAGGTGCTAAGGAAGACCCAGAAGATGAAGATTCAGAAGGCAGTGATGATGACCTGTTTGATAACTTAGATGATGATGAAGTTTCTTTAGGAAGTATGAATGAGGAATTTACTGAAATTGGTGAAGATGGAGGAACATTCATGGATGTGTTGGATGATGAAAGTAAGGGCACTTTTTTTTTTTTTAAAAATTTTTTTTAATGTTTTATTTATTTCTAGGAGAGAGAGAGAGAGACAGTGTGAGCAGGGGAGGGTCAGAGAGAGAGGGAGTCACAGACTGAAACAGGCTCCAGGCTCTGAGCTGGCAGTCAGCACAGAGCCCGACGCGGGGCTCGAACCCACGAACCGCGAGATCATGACCTAAGCGAAAGTCGGACGCTTAACCGACTAAGCCACCCAGGCGCCCCTGTAAGGGCACTTTTTAAATATGGGGCAAAAATACATCTTCCTTTATTCCTCAGTTTTTCTATTGCAGTGTTTCTTTTTTACATATTAACCTGTACTCAAATTAATAATCATATTGGCCAAAAATTTAAATAGAACCTTTCCCCTCTTATTATTATTTGGAACTGAAGGCCTTTTTTTTTTTTTTAAAGAGGTTGAGTTTTGGGCATTATATACATATATATACACACACACACACACACACATATAGATATGTATAAATTTTTTATTTTTTATTTTAGAGAAAGCATGAGCTGGGGAGAGGGCCAGAGGGAAAGGGAGAAAATCTCAAGCAGGCTCCATACTCAGCACGGAGCCTGATACAGAGCTTGATCCCACCTCCCTGGGATCATGACCTGTGCCAGTTGGATGCCCAACCTACTGAATCATCCAGGTGTTTGGGCTTTTATTTTAATCAGCAGTTAGGCTGTCTCTTCAATACCTGTTGAGCTGTTAAGTTCTCCTTTTAAAATTTTAGAATAGTAATTATTTCTAAAAGTTAATCAAAATAATCATCATTTTTCTTAGCCCAATAGCAGTTCTGTTGTTTTTTAAGTTGCTTAATAGCATGGTGTTTTTTTGTTTTGTTTTGTTTTGTTTCTTTCTTTTGTTTTTGGAACAGAAGTTGATGGCGTCAGCTCCAAAATTGATACAAAGAGAAGCAAGAGAAAAGGTGCAAATGATTTTGACTTTGCTGGATCATTTCAGGGTAAGAAATGTATTTACTCTCTTTTAAACCTAAGCAGTGGTTATGTAGAAGTTACCACTCATTATCATTTTGAGAAACTTTTTAATTGATTAGTATAATTTAGTTTTTGCTTTTATAATGGATAACTGTTTTTTCTATTTTTAATATGTGAAAATTGTTTGCCAAACATACCTTCAATTATTTTCTCTTCATAACTTCCTAATGTAAATCTCAACCATCTTTAAAGTGTCTCATAACAGATTATGCCTTTTAATGTTAACACTTGTAAAGTGGTGGTAAAAGAAAAAGGGTGACAGTTTTAACTTTTTAATAAAAATGGAGATAGCAAGGGGCACCTGCATGGCTCAGTGGGTTAAGTGTCTGACTTCAGCTCAGATCATGATCTCATGGTTGGTGTGTTCAAGCCTTGGAGGTCAGGCTGTGCTGGCAGCTCAGAGCCTAGAGCCTGCTTCACAATTTGTGTCTCCCTTTCTTTCTGCCTCTTCCCTGCTTGAGCTCAATCTCTGTCTCTCTCAAAAATAAACATTAAAAAAATTTTTTTAATGTAGAAAACATTATATTTTATTCCTGAAATCTGTGATAAATTCATAGGCTTACTTTTTTTCCCATGCTTTGCTTCTAACGCCACTCTAGCTTCTGCAGTCTAGTAAATACTGATAAAGAATCAAAATAGATTTATAAAGTTAAAAAATAATTAAAATACTTGACAACACTTAAACAAATGTTAAAATATTTTGGACATTAAATATTTTTGCTAATAAATACCAAAAATAGTAACTATATTTTGGTAGTAGTCTCTCAGACATTTATACCTGCAGAACTTTTATAAGCTCTTTCAACTACTGACAACCATAGTTGTAGTAGACAATCATTCTAATTAAGAGATTGATTTACCTGATATGTAAATTATAACATATTATCTTTCAGATTTTATCTTCCACTGAGTGGTATAAGGTCACAATTTAACATTAGCATGTGTTCAAATATAAGACAATTTTCCCTAAAATAATCCCCAAAAAGAAATGTTGGGGTACCTGGCTGGCTCAGTCAGTAGAGCATGCAACTCGGAGTCTTAAATTTGAGCCCCATGTTGGGTATAGAGATTACTTAAAATTAAAAAAAGAAACAGGGCATGTGGGTGGCTCCGTCAGTTAAGCATCCAACTGTTTTGGCTCAGGTCATCATCTCACAGCATTTGTGCTTTCTAGCTCCAGGTCAGGCTCTGCACTGAGTACAGAGCATGCCTGGGATCTCCCAAGTGTCTGACTCTTGGTTTTGCTTCAGGTCATGATCTCATGGTATGTGGGATCAAGCCCCACGTCAGGTTCTGTGCTGACAATCTGGAATCTACTTGGGAATCTTCCTCTCCTTCTCTCTCTCTGCGCCCCTCCCTCACTCACACACGCATACTCTCAAAAAATAAACTGTAAAAAAAAGTAAAAATTGAAATTTTTTAAATGTTTGTTTATTTTTGAGAGGGAGAGAGAGACAGAGTGAACAGGGGAGGGGCAGTGAGAGAGGGAGACAAAGGATCCAAAGCAGGCTCCAGGCTCCAAGCTGTCAGCACAGAGCCCAACGGCAGAGCTCGAACTCTGGAGCTGCAAGATCAAGACCTGAGCCAAAGCTGGATGCTTAACTGACTGAGCCACTCAGGTGCCCCATAGTAAATAAAAATATTTTTTAAATGGCCCTACTAAATGCAAAGAATTTCAGTAATATTGTTTTGGAAAAACTGAAAATGGATAAAAGCAGTATTTCCAGTTAATATATTTTTATATAATGTGATTTTGTGTATGAATTAAAATTCAGTAAGTAATAGAAATAGATGTTTCTTATTTTTTTTTTATTTTTTCTAAGTTTTTTTTTTTTTTTTTTTTTGAAAAGTTTTGTTTATCGCCTGGGTGGCTCAGTCAGTTAAGTGTCCAGGTCATGATATTGCATTTGTGAGTTCAAGCCCCACGTCATGTTCTGTGCTGGTAGCACAGAGCCTGCTTGGGATTCTATCTCTGCCCCTCCCCTGCTCTTGCTCAGTCTCCCTCTCTGAATAAATAAATAAATAAACTTAACAAGTTTATATTCACAATTACAAATTGAGTTTATTTTTTCTAAGGAGAACCACTTTGAGAAGCATAAACAAAAATTTCATTTACAACATAATAATAACCTTCTGTCATCACTTTCTTCACTATTAGTTCAAAGAATAAAACCTCTGACTTAATGAGAATTTACAGTTTGCCTTAAATATTCTAAACTTCATCTGTGTCAACTTAGGCATTAATCTTGCCTGATACTATGAAATTAGGTAAACCTTGATCAGTGGCCAAATCAGAAAGGCAGGCAAGACACTATTTGTTGTCTAAACAATTCTGTTAGGATACTATTTTAAATGTACTGTATACTATTAAATATATTTGTTTTTAAATGCCAGTTGCTTAATGGTGCTAGAAGGTAACTGTAATTGTGTATTTTAACCCAAATACAACTTTTTAACAAAACTATGTTGAAAGATTGTTGAATCACTCACTGTGTTGTACACTTGAAACTAATGTAACATTGTGTGTCCACTATACTTTAATTGTAGAAAATTTGTATTTTTCGATAATTATTGGCTTTACAATTTAATAATCTAATCTTATACTTTTTTTAGGACCAAGGAAAAAAAGGATAGGAAATTTCAATGACTCCAGCCTATTTGTATCGGCTGAAGAGGTAAGACTAATGTACTGCTTTATGAAGTTACCTATTCTAGGTTATGGTACCTGGCTGGCTGAGTTGATAGAGTACACTCTTGATTTTGGGGTTGTGAGTTCAAGCCCCATATTGGGTGGAGAGATTACTTAAAAATAAAATCTTTAAGAAAAAAAAGAAGCTACCTATTCTAGATCTCTTTGAGTTTTCTAATAAATGTATTTCTTTTTAAGTTTGGCCACCTACTGGATGAAAATATGGGATCCAAGTTTGATTACATTGGCATGAATGCCATGGCTAACAAGGATAATGCAAGTAAGTAACTTGAATGTTTTATGGAGGTTTTTAAATAGCCTTAACTTACAACTTCTTTTTTTTTTTTGTAATGTTTTTATTTATTTTTGAGAGAGAGAGAGACAGCATGAGCAGGGGAGGGTCAGAGAAAGAGGGAGACACAGAATCTGAAGCAGGCTCCAGGCTCCGAGCTATCAGCACAGGGCTGGATGTGGGGCTCGAACCCACCAACTGTGAGGTCATGACCTGAGCCGAAGTCAGCCGCTCAACCGACTGAGCCACCCAGGCGCCCCTTAACTTACAACTTCTGAAGATGTGTTTTTAGACAACCTTTTTTTAGTAAGGATAAGTAAAATGGTTCCTTACAACCCTGAAGGAATGGCCTTTTCATCTGTGTGTAGGGAGCGTGTAGGATTAAAAAAACATTTGGACTACAGCAGTAAAGACTAGTTACCTTTGGGGCGCCTGGGTGACGTTGTCAGTTCGGCAGCCAGCTCTTCGTTTCAGCTCAGGTCATGATCCCATGGTTTAGGAGCCTGCTTGGGGTGCCCTCTCTCCTCCCTGACCCTCCCCCACTTGTGTACTTTGTCTCCTCTCAAAATAATAAATATAAAAAAATTTTTAAATAAAGACTGTAGTTACTTTAAACTGTTTAACTCTTTTAGACAGGCTGTTTGTTTTTATATATTATGAATATACTTAGTAGCTTAATAAGTACTTTATAGACGTTTTTATTACTTCTGATATTGTTACTGGCTTCTGTTCTTTTGCTAATAAAAGTGTTCTGGGGGAAAAAATTCTTCAGAGTATTTATTCCTTTCTTGTCCTAGACTTTTATTTGTTAAACAGTAATCTTTAACAATAAATGCTGAAGGAAAGCAACAAACAAAAGCAGGGGATATGCACTATGGATGGGAAGGGACTAGGCCTCAGCAGATCAGCAGTTCCTGTTTTGCTCTGCGAGGCCAGGAGTCTACAGCGTGGTGTGCTCATCTTTTCTTCTTCCCCACAAAGGTCTCAAACAGCTTAGATGGGAGGCTGAACGTGATGACTGGCTACACAACAGAGATGTGAAAAGTATCATCAAGAAAAAGAAAAATTTCAAAAAGAAGAGGCCAAAGTCCACTCAGAAAATTAAAAAGCAAAGAAAATGATTGTTTTCTAAGTGAACTATATAAGTTAAAATTGTACTTACTCTTAATTTTTGCTATTCAGCCATTTTTCTTGATCTTGCTGTCTGACGCCATACATTCCAGATTGTTCAATGGATTTGTAATAAACTATAAATAAATACAGCTGTCATTTATAAAATCATGTAAAAGTGTTAAAATTAAACTATATTGAAAGAAATCAAACCTCTTTTCCTTATTTCTTAATAGTAAAATGAAAAAAGTAGGATACATATTTCACATATAAGCCCTCAAGCATCTGTACTAATCATTATAATAAGCACTATTTATTAAGCACGACTTTATAGCAGATACTATGCTGAGTGATTACACAATGTCATCTTGTTTAATCATTACAACAGTTCATAAGGTGGGCATTATTATCACTACTATACAGAGAAACAGCTCCAAGAAATTGGCAAACCAGAGTTTTATAGGTTGTGGTTTGATTCCATCAGCACCTCAGATAGGTTTCATTCCAAAGTCTACATTTTTAACCACTGGCTACTCTCCTCTCCAAATGAGAATACTCTCCACCCTGTGTTCTCAGAAAGAGCTAAAATAGGGATAGACAGTAATTTTTCTTGGAAATTTGACATCATAAAGTTTAAAAAGTCCTTTAACCATTAATTGGTCATTTAAAAAATTAATGGGTACCTGAAAAAGTTGTTTTATACTCTTAAGGGAAAACATACCTTCCAAGATGAAGGGGAATTTTTTGCTCATTGTTTGCCTGAAATCTGATGGAGAAAAAGTCTTAGAATTAAATATGACTAGAAATTTCATTGTATTAAAACATGGAGTCCATAGTTAATGCTAGCTTTAGGGTCTATAAGATAAGAGTCTGTGTTAAGGCCCTTCTGGTAATGAAGAACTATATCCTTTTAGACAGGGGGTAAGTTGCACTTGTCTTACATGCTGCCTCCCATAGTTACTTTACAGTTTTGCAAATCTGACCTGTATATATCATGTAATTTATATAGAAGAGGGATAAAAAGCAACTTTTCAGTGTTCATGTGTAACTATGAAGTTTGAGATAAAAAACCGGGTAGACGTATTTCAAATTCTATTGCAAGGTAAAATGGAATCCATAAAAACAATTCATTGCTCAATGGATTCTGTTTTATTCTCTTAGTATAATTAGAAACTTTAATTTGCTCTCAAATACTGTTTGGATATTTTTTTTTACACCCTTATACTTGAAAAGTGTAGACTGATAATCCAATAGCATCGGGAACACAGTGTTGCACTAAAATACCTTTCTAAGACAAATTTCAAAGATGGCCACCACCCCAGGACTACTATTATCTGCTTTAGGGAAAGAGAAAGCACCACTTAACTAATTTTAAGAGTTGAAGACTCTAAAAATCCCCTGCAAAATGTCAAGCACTTTCAGCGATAGCCAGTGGCGTGGGAAAGGTTTTTAGCGCCCAGCACTGACACAGAGGAAGAACTGATACGATAGCCTTTGAAAGTGGTTACTTGACAAATCAGCTATGCTACCACTTCTCTACCAAACAAGGAGATATAACTGGCAGGCTGAATTTCTTCCACCCGTATTCCCAAACTGAGCCAGACCAAAAACACTTGCTCTATGCCCCCGACTAGTAAAATCCATAGAAGTGTAAAACATTTTCCTTTGTCTACAAACAACATTTAGGAAGAGTCATTAAGTCCAGAGTTAACACCAAGCTTCCTCCTGTGCCCATAAAAATGCCCAATTCCTGGAAGAAATGAATTTCTCTAAAACTGCTGTTTAGCACCTAGATGTGTTAGCAAACCGTACACCCCTTTAGAAAACATCAACTTCTGAATTAGGATTACCTTGACTTGTGTTCATTTTATTAAACAAAAAATATGCTCCAAAAACGCCCACAAGTTCAACTACTAAAACTCCTTTAAAGATCTTCTTTGCCAGTGGTTCCATAGTGCGGGCCATCCTACGTTTAACAACAAACAGAAACCTGGATGAGCATATACAAACAATAGCACTTCCATAAAAATAATCCATTCCCAGTTTGAATGATGTATACCCTGTATACTTATTTGTATTAGATATGTCCCACATTCCTAGTTTTCAATCTCTACCCCTCAGGGGCACAATGAACCAAAGATACCACTGGATAACGCACAGGCAGGAGATAAAAGTGAAAAAAAGCACTGAAAAAAGAACTAACAATTTATGGAACTAAGATTTTTAATTGCCTAAGACTATAGAACATTGAGAGAGAGGGTAAATCATTTCTTTTTAACCAAACTAAAAAGATGATCTAAATGGGCAGCATATGTGAAAGCCCTTTGTAAGTACCCTACAAAAGTAAGGCTATTCTATAAGTGGTTGTACGTTTCGTACCTGGAGGTTTCCATTTATTTATACAACACATATTGAACTAGGTGCCACAGCCCAAGCCTTTCATACAAAGTTGAGCAGCAAATCAATTTGATTTGGTGAGTTGCTATTCTAACAGTATTTTCAAACGAATTACATCACCAAGAAGGCTTCTTAAAAATGCACATTCCTGGGCCTCATTCTGGAGTTTCTCCAGATTTCTGATTCAGCAAGTTGAGAGTAAGGGTCCCAGTAATCTGCCTGTTTGCAAGCAACTCCAATGCCTTTTATACAAGAGGCCCCTCGACCGACCACATGAGGAGGAAAACTGATCATCATCACCCATAAGTGGCAAACTAGACTTTACATCTTGATTCTCTTCCTTTAATTAAAATAAAAGCTAATCAAAAAGGGTTTGAGTCTTTGTTCTCTTTCTCTAACGTAAAAGCTAAACAAGGGAAAGGACTATATAAGAAAATAACATCTAGGACTCAGTTTACTGAGTATATGAAAACGTAAACTCAAGTTATTACTCTGCCTCCCTATAACCCCAACAAGAGGAGAAAACAGTCATTTTTAATCTTAGGATCTTGATATCGTCCAATGGATGCTCTTTGTCATACTGTTTGTTCTCTGATGTCTGTGCAGAGATGCTAAACTCTGTAATACTGTACAGTCCCAGCTCTCTGCCCACTGTCATGCGTTTACACCATTTCCTTTTGACTCCTTTTCATAATGCCTGAGAGTGGGGTAATTAAATACCCTACTTTGTGGGATTATCCTATTAATCTCTTTACCGGGTGTCCCTTCCCTCCAAAATCCCTTTCCCTCATTTTGATAATGTGATCACCCTGGGGACTAAAAGATTAAAACTTTATTATTCATGTCTTTAAAAATGAAGCAAAGGAAGTTAAAAAAACAACTTACATGTAATGGACAGGCAGGTGAGTGGGTGGGAATGAACTGTTTTGTTTACAATACTGTACCCACACCAAGTAAGTCATGATCAGTACAGAGACCTTCTTGGGGTAAATTTTAAAGTTCAACGGGTGAAAAAGAATTTTTTTAATGTTTTATTTATTTCTGAGAGAGACACAGCGTGAGCAGGGGAGGGTCAGAGAGAGAGGGAGATACAGAATGTGAAACAGGCTCCAAGCTCTGAGCTAGCTGTCAGCACAGAGGCCGATGTGGGGCTCGAACCCACAAACCGTGAGATCATTACCTGAGCTGAAGTCGGGTGCTTAACCGACTGAGCCACCAAGGCACCCCAAGAATTTTTTTAACTTAAAAATAAAGCCTGCCTGCAGTCATATCCACAGTGTAAGGAATCCAAGTAAAATCTGGTTTTGTTCTAATGAGAGAAGGTGAGGTGAAGGATTCAAAACATAAAGTACAAATAACACCGTGTAACTCAGCGTTTACCTTTTTGAAAAATATATATACACAGTTTACAAGTCCCCTCAAGTTCGGGAAAGGTGTTTATAAGGACTGATAACGCCTAGTTGATAAAGACCACCAGGGGCTTACCGGTCCAGGACAAAGTAAGGTTACTAACTAGCAGAGGAGGCACAAGATTAGACAAGACTTTGGAGAAGGCCAGAACTTAGGCGAAGTTTAAAAGAAAGCAGTCCTCGAACTGGGCTCGAAGAAAGGCAGGGCTGTGTGCCACGGGGGTTCCCATCACACGGGGATGAGAAGCTGGTTCGGGGTGCACAAGCTTAAACGTGCACTGCTGCTTCGGAACGCGCCTTATGTTCCAGCTGGAAACCGACACGGCTCAGCAACTGCAGGCAACACGACTGATCACACAGCAAGATCCCTCACACGCTAGGTGTCAGAGAGCAAGCTTTCTCAGCTGCGTCCCGGGGTGTGCTTAGCAGAAGCGCTTTGTCCAGGTCCCCACGGCCCAGAACCAAGGGGCCAGCGAGGCCTCCGGGAGCTGCCCTCGCGCGGCCCCCTCCCCCGGGCCCTGGGCCTCGGGTGTATCCCGGCGGCCCCCCGCGCCTTCCCGCCTGCCCGGGGCCCTCGCACGCTTCCGCCCGGCCCGCAGCCGACTCCCGAGCGCATCTCAGGCTGCACTGCCCGGGTCACGGGGCCAAGGTCGCCGAGCGACCCGGAAACACTCGGGCCTCTCCCGTGCCCCTCCGGCAGAATGGATAAAGCGACACCCAACTTCCCTCCGTATGACCCTAGAACTTTAGCGACCATCTGTCCTCCCCGCCCCCCAAAGAAAACCTGCCCGCCTCAGCTCTCCGTGGAGCAAGATTCAGGACTCCCAACTAGAGCCAACCCACTCTCTTACCTGAATTGCTTACGTGCGGGACTGCGCATGCGCGAGTGTAAGCCCCGCCCCCCCGGCGTTGGCCCCGCCCCACACCGTAATTACCTCTTCTAAGGCTCCTTTTTTTTTTTTAAAGCTTTATTTATTTAAATATTTCTACACCCCATGTGGAGCTGGAACTTACGACCCCAAGATCAAGGGACGCATGTTCTGACTGAGCCAGCCAAGTGCCCCTTTATTGTGCTTTTCTTACTGAGAGTAGATCCTGACTGCTGCCTATGTACATTAATTTAATCCTCAGAAAAACCCTATGTCATAAGTGCTATGAGTAATTCATTGTACAGAGAAGGCGAGAGTTTCACCCTGCCCACAATCACAGAGCTTACATGAGACAAAACTGGATTTGAACTTGGGACACTGACTGGAAGACCTGTGCTCAATTATTTTTCCACACTCTGCAACCCAAAGTGTGATAGAATCAGCAACCTGGAAGTTTCTTAGAAATGCAGACCTACGGGTGCATTTGGCTGGCACAGTTGGTAGAACAAGCAACTCCTCGTTTCCTCAGGGTCATGAACTTGAGCCCCATGTTGGGCATGGAGCCTACTTACAAAACAAAACAAAATTGTAGGAAAGGCAGACCTACTGAATCCGAATCTGCATTTTAGCCAGACAATTCGTTAGTAAATTGAATTTTGAGATGCACTGCCTGTACTACCCAACGGGAAGAGAAGGAGAAGCAGAAGGGAAGAAGGCAGAAGAGGAAAAAAGGAATATAAAGGTCTATTATGGTACTATTTGCAAGACGAAGCCTGGGCTAGCAGGCTTCACAGATCTACCTTCATTGAAGTTATAGTCTAGTGGGGGTAAAATACATTCACAAATAACCATTGAAAAGTACACAGTGATTAGGGTCTTTCTGGCTGAGCCAGCCAGGAGTCCCTACGGTCTTGGTACTTATCTGAAGGATCAATGAGGTTTTAGAGAAGGGGTGAGTTATTTTTGGCAAGCTAGTTGGAGCTGTCTTTGTCAAATCCAGGTAAAGGAAGTGCCTCTGAGGAGCTCTCTGTGACGTGCCCAGTTTTCCTACCTAACCCCCACAGTGCAGCGTACATGGTTCATTTGCACAAGTAAACCGTCATAAGTTGGAGGAAATATGGATCTGCAAACTATACTAATTTAAAGCATGTCATCAGTCCAGATCACTCAGATCTCTACATATCCAGATCCCCAACCGTCCCTTCCCCTACCTGGCTTTATCAGTACCCTCTTAATGTTTGGGCTTTGTGTAGTCTCTCATCTCTTCTATCTGCTCTATGGTAACTATCTCTGGCTTGAACCTCCATTCTATTAATATTATATATCTGACTTTCTCTCCAGTCTTTCTCCTAAGATCACTGGTGTTTGGTCTGTTCTTTGTTTTGTCAGCTACTGTTTTTCCTGTCATAATCTATTTTTCTCAAAACTTTTCAGAACTCCACCCCCAGCTGTTACCTACTCTGTTAAGCTGCTTCTTTTTCCTCCAGCCAAGACATGTGGAGTCTTTAGAGATTCATTCCTATTCAAAGATTCACCCATGATAAATATTTCTTGTTTTAAAAGCAGCCCCAGTGACTTTCAGGAATTTGTTTAATATTTAATATATAGTATGATATAATGTATAATTTATATTTACATTTGTTACATACATACATGCATAGATATATGAACCAGGGTGACAAAACAAGATGAAAAGGCAAATTGGAATGGTTCAGATTGAGAAAAGAAAAGAGGGGCATCTGGGTGGCTCAGTAGGCTGAGCCTCTCACCCTTGATTTCAGCTCAGGTCATGATCCTAGAGTCGTGGAATCCAGCCTGGAGTTGAACTCTGCACAAAGCATGGAGACTGCTTAAGATTCTCTCTCTCCCTCTCTCTGCCCTTCACCCCTGCTGGTGAGCTCTCAATCTCTCTCTCTCTCTCTCTCTCTCCCTAAAATTTAAAAAAGAACAGAAAAGAAAAAGAAAGAAACCTGATAACAAAGGCTGAAATAATTGCACAGAGACTCAATCACTTCAATTGAGAGCGTATATAAGCTAATTAAGGGAGGTTGTTCATTAGAGTGGGAGTCTCCCAGTAATATACAAAATTTATATGGCATCCTCATATTCATTTTTTACACACCCTGGACCCCACCATAGATTTCATAAACCTGTTTGCAGGTAAGGACCATTTGCCCACAAGGTTTAGAGCAGGAGAAATATAGACTCCGGTGGAGACTTGTATCAAGTTAATTCAATCAGTGAATTGGGGTACAGGGCAGAGCATATTGGGGCTGGTGGGAAAGACTCTGATGGCAGATTTTCACTGATCCCCACCAGTGTCAAGTGGAAAGACTCACAAGTAGCAGGTGTAAGGACTGTGCCTCTACATAACTGGGCAATGGGGTAACTCATCTGCCCCAACCCTAAGCCAAGAATTCAAATGCCCAGCTTCCCCAGTTCATAAGTCCCATTTACCCTCTTCTAAGTCTCCAGAACTCCTCCCAATACCTCCTTTGGGGGACTGTACATTCCCAGTGTGACTCTGATTTGCGAACTCTAGCAGAGGTATGCAAGTGGCCAGAAGGAAGTTCCCCTTGCTTCATCATGCCCAAGCCACAGATGTTGGCCAATGTTCAAGTCTTCTGTAGTGAGCGTTAAAACCAAGAGCAGCAGAGGGACGCCTGGGTGGCTCAGTCGATTAAGCGTCCGACTTCAGCTCAGGTCAGGATCTTGTGGTTCGTGGGTTCGAGCCCCACGTCGGGCTCTGTGCTGACAGCTAGCTCAGAGCCTGGAGCCTGTTTCGGATTCTGTGTCTCCCTCGCTCTCTGATCCTCCCCTGCTCGCTCTCTCTGTCTCTGTCTCTGTCTCTGTCTCTGTCTCTCTCAAAAATAAATAAAAACATTAAAAAAAAAAAAACAACCAAAGGCAGCAGAGATCTCTTCATTAATAAATACCTAGGAGATTTGCTGTCCATTCTCCCATGGTTTTCTCAGAGAAAGAGCAGCTACCCAATCTGTCTGGGATCCAAATAAAGCTCTTGCAATTAACTGGCATGAGGGTGCAGAGATTAGATGACCCATGGCTACAGGTGCCAGAAGGAACTGGAAAAGAGAGGCCCAGGATCGTGGTGATGACCCAGCCTTCCCTTCAGAAGGCCACAGGACACAGAACAGTGGGGGATGAAGCCTCTGGTGGCACTGTCCCTGAAGCACAGGCAGTGGGGATAGGACTGCTTGCCAGCTACCCAGTGCTGGAGTGGAGTGGTTCTTCATCGTCCCCAGTCTAGGAAGTCAAAGAGTCCCCACATAAATATCCTGCATCCCGAATGTTTTCAGCATCCGCTAACTCACACACTTCATCCCTCACTTCCTGGTGTTCAATTTCTGAAGAGAGAAGCCAGTTTTTAATAAACTCCTCCAAATACCAAGAGGTTATACCCTCTCTCTGCATGTGGGATCCCAAGGTAAATTTCAATCCTGTACTACACTAGGAAGTAGCACTTCTCTTGCTAAAGAACAGGACTAAAAAAAGCAAAATTTAATCCTGAAGGGGCATCCCACTCCAGATAGAGGAGGATGGCACAGAAGGGGCCGATTTACCTGCTCCTAAAAATCAGCCCTGGGGCCAATGGGCACACAACAGCCATATGTTTTTTGAGCCTCACTTGCTTGCTTTACGAATCAGACTTGAGTTCAATCACACCAGACATTTTTTGTCACATATTTTTTTTCTCTCTCCCTCTCTCTCTCTCAAGCTCTCTCTTTCTAAAATTCTCTCTCTCTTTCTAAAATTCTCTCTCTCTCTCTCTCTCTCTCTGCCATAAGTCCATAAACTAGAGAAAAAAATAAAAACAGAGAAGTTAAGAGGGAACAATGTTTTGGAGCACCTGGGTGGCTCAGTTAGTTAAGCATCTGACTTCAGCTCAGGTCATGATCTCGTGGTGCATGAATTTGAGCCATGCATGCTCTGTGCTGACAGCTCAGAGCCTAGATCCTGCTTCGGATTCTGTGTCTTCCTCTCTCTCTGCCCCTCCCCTGCTTACAATCTGTTTCTCTCTCTCCCTCCCTCTCTCTCTCAAAAATAAATAAATAATTTAAAAAAATTTTTTCACAAAAGAGGGAACAATGTCCTTAATCTCAAGGAAAGGAGCTTTAAACAATCCTTCTATGCTGCTCCCACCAAGGAGCACGAACCAAGCCTGGGCAGTGCTGTCTAGGAGGTTCCCCCTCCCCCACTTACCTCGGGCCTAGGTGGATCCAGGAGCCAAATGGAAGCTGGGATTGCACAGAATCCAGGGCCCACCCGCACTCAAAAGCACAGCAGTGCACATATATCCTATAATCTAGGTTATTTTACAATCATTCATGCTGTTTCCCCCATCACGCATGTAGACACTTAAGAGTCAAGTAGAGGGGCACCTGGCTGGCTCAGTCGATGGAGCATGTGACTCTTGATCTTGGAGTTGTGAGTTTGAACCCCACATTGAGTGTAGGAAATACTTTAAAAACTAAAATCTTACAAATAAAAGAGTCTAGCATGTAGAACTGTAAGAATGACAGCTTGCCCTGAGCCTAGGGAGACTAAGAAGAATCAGAGCTCCCATACCAAGTCCAAACAGCCCCCCAAATCCTCCTATAATTACAGGCATTCATGTCAAAACAGGATCCAGGCATATTGTCTTTTTTAACATTTTAGTCACTAAGAAGCAAGCTAAGAACAACAGCAGTATTTGAATTAATACCTTAAATTCTACCTTCCCAAGGTAAACAAAGACTCTTTATAATGTAAGGGACAATCCCATTAAGCAGCTTGGCTGTGAGTCCAGTCTTACCCTCCTTTTTGGGGGGCGGAGGGAGATTCTGAAATACACCACCTTCCTGCCTACAGTGAATAGCATCCCATTATTATGTAAGGTAATTACATAAGGTAATAACATCTTCAAGGAGGAAGTTCTGTATGGAAATATAAAAATAGTGAGACAGTCAGACATTCCAATTCTACATTTTTACTAACATTTTAAAAGCACGTTATTACAAATAAAATGAAACCCAGAAACCTACCTAAGTAGGAGCCCTCTTTGGTCAGCTCTTTTTTCCCCTCTGTAAAACAGAGATTAAAAGTTGCTTCCCTACATCTACCACCTGCCTCAGTAAGATATGTTCAGTTGATGTATAAAATTTCCCCAATTCTGTGAGGAAAACTTTATGTCTGATTCAATTAAAGAACTATTTGTTAGACAGTTAATTTCTATTATCATCTGGTAAGAGATTCTACTCTTACTTTCCTTGGGAGGATTGTCCATAATGGTAATATAATCAACCCCCAGGGTAATACTCCCTGATCCTCAGCTTGCTTTGCACCTGTGGTTTGCCTTTTGTCAAAGGTGGGCGTGCAAACAGGCAGGTGGGGGGAGGAGGGGATGCAAATGAAATTATTTCTTTCTCAAGTGAATGGGAGGAGTCCTTTATTCCACCTCCTGAAAAACTCCTTTAAAAGCGTTCACTTCCCCAAAACTCCTTTAAAAGTGATCACTTCCCCTGGGCAGACACAGAACAGGTTCATTAGCAAGGAGCCAGCATGGCCAATAAATCCAAATTTATTGACTACATCGATGAAGCTTTGGAAAAATCAAAAGAGACTGCACTTTCTCGCTTGTTTTTCACCCATCAGGGGATTCCATACCCTATCACCATGTGCACCTCAGAAACTTTCCAGGCCTTGGACACCTTTGAAGCCCGAAGTGATGACATAGTGCTTGCATCTTATCCAAAGTGTGGTAACTAACAAATCGTTTTCTACAAGGGTGCTTCTTCATAGGGAGGAGGTTGGGCAGGGTGCAGGGCAAAGGTGGGAGGAAGGCAGTCCCCTGCACAAGAAGCTAGCCAGAGGTCAGGCAGGAGGATGACCAAGATGGTTGAGAACATAGTTGGTGACATCAAGAACTAGAACTGCTAGATTTAGAAACCTGGGTGTCTAAGTAGAGGTGATGGGTGCAGAAAGAGATGCGTGATGGGGCTACCAACCAGAAACATGAATGCAAGAAAGTCCACTCACCATCAGACACTGAGAGTAGGAAAGATTTTCATCTTGATTTCTGACTGAGGAGTGTGGCTGTGTCTGTAATATAAACTATGATTTCCATGTAATTATTTTTCCAGGATCTAACACCAGCAATCCGCCAGCTTCTCAAACCAGTGTTACAATGGTCATTCATCAATGGAGGAAAAAAAAAAGAATCTATGGGGCACCTGGGTGGCTTAGTCAGGCGTCGGACTTTATTTCAGATCAGATCATGATCTCACAGTCTGTGGGATTGAGCCCTGCATGAGGCCCAGCGTTAGTAGCATGGAGCCTGCTTGGGGTTGTCTCTCTCCCTTTCTCTCTGCCCCTCCCCCATGAGCACGTGTTCTCTCTCTCTCTCTTTCTCTCTCTCAAAACAAACAAACTTTAAAAGAACACAGAATCTAAATCCCTATTTTACACAATTTGATTTTTTTAAACTGTTATTTCATCTCTAAGTTTATTAAAGCCATCTTCATTTGATATTTTTCTATTAATTGATGCTGGGTTTTTATAAATCAAAATTATATATACTCTTATAGAAAATATTCACTGGGGCACTGGGTGGCTCAGTTGGTTAACCATCCGACTTCAGCTCAGTTCATGATCTCACAGTTCATGGGTTCAAGCCCCTCATCGGGCTCTGTGCTGACAACTCAGAGCCTGGAGCCTGCTTTGGATTCTGTGTCTTCCTGTCTCTCTGACCTTCCCCTGCTCGTGCTCTGTCTCTCTCTCAAAAATAAACATTAAAAAAATTTTTTAAAGAAAATATTCACTAATATAAGGTACAATAATATATATAATAAACAATCATTTCTGTGACATAACATTGTTCTATAAGGAAGATATTATAGATTTAAGAAGTATTGCCTCTTGTTAAAAGAGTATTCTGAAAAATAAGGTAACTTGAATTTATACTAATGTAAGTACATGCTGTTTTCCACAAAACTCTGTTTCTTTCCATAACCCAGTTTATTTCAAATGCAGAAGAATCAACTATACACACGACACAGTGCTTATAGATTTTAAATTTTATGATGCATATGTGCAACTAACATGCCTTTGCTATACCAAGACTCTTTTAATGATTTTTCTTATAGGTTCAAATTGGATTCTCCACATCACTAGTGAATTAATATTTGCTGAATCTAACAAAAAGTATGAATATCCGGAATTCCCAATTCTTGAATGTGGGGACCCAGAGAAATATCAGGTTAGTACAAAACAGCTTTTAAGCTTATAGTAAATTATCATACAAAGACTTCTTCTCTTTGGGGGACATTTGAGTTTTGAGTTCAGAAAGTACTAATACTAAATAATCATGGCAACTTATTTTGTGTTTATCATCTAATCCCAGCACCTTTCAAGGATTATCTTGTTTCAGGGCAAAAAAACCTCATCGCCATTTCACAAAAGATCATACCGTTAGAGATTTGCTCAAGGTCAAGGGGCTCAAAACTGGCAGGGCCAAGATTTGAACCCAAATTTTCCAATTTGAGCTTCTTAACCTCTGCAGAATATAGACAGCCTACTTAGAAAAGAGACGTAGGAGGGAAAGTAAGCCGAGAAACCTGAAGAAAAAATTAAAATTAGGGGCGTCTGGCTGGCTCAGTCGGTAGAGCCCATGACTCTTCATCTTAGGGTTGCACGATCGAGCCCCACGTTGGGTGTAGAGATTACTTAAAAAATAAAATCTCTTAAAAAAATTAAAACCATAAAAGCTTTGTCTTTGAAGACAGAGACTTGGGTGAGCTGGCAAGAGAAGGGTTCCTCTAAGGCCTGGATCATTCTGCCCTCAGTTTATGTCAGCACTCCCTGGTCTTTTCCTAATAAGACATTACCTTTGATGTCCTTGTATCAGTGATGACTCTGGTGTGTGGGGGATGGGAAAGGGTCAAGTCGTAGCTGAGAGAGTAAGCCACTATGTGCATCAAGGTTCTTTTTTTTTTTTTAATATTTATTTATTTATTTTGAGAGAGAGAGAGAGCACACGCATGAGATAGAGAGAGAGAATACCAAGCAGGCTCCATGCTGTCAGCACAGAGACCAATGCAGGGTTTGAACTCACAAACTGTGAGATCGTACCTGACCCAAAATGTGAAGACCTGGACACTTAACCGACTGAGCCAACCAGCTGCCCCCTTACCCGTTCTAAATCACTTTACCACACATTATTGCTCACACTACCAATATAACCAGGTGGGGCTTGGGAGTTCGGTTCCCAGTCAGGAAAGGCAAGGACAGGGAGGGAGGAAGGATCTTCCTCAGGACTTCAGTGGCTGGACAGGACAGGTGAGAGAGGAGGGCCAGCTCCAGCCCCGCCAGAAATGCATTTGGGCAGGGAAGGGGGAGCCACAGTCTCAGCAAAACTTTCAGAGGTGCTTACCGCCAGGACCCCAACAAGCAGACAGAGAAACTCAGCTACTGAGAATGAAGTCACTGGATTGGGACTGAAGAGGGGTTTCTGGAAAATGATGGAGACACTTGGCATGATGACAAATACAAATTGAAAAGCTGGATCCTAGGAGGAAGGAAGCTCATTTCCATGGATTGGGCTAAAGCAACAGAAAAATACAGGCAGATAAGGTGTTCAGGAAGTTGGGGGTGGGCTGGAGTGGGAGCTAAGTGTGCAACCTGGATCTAGTTGGCTGCAACCTCAGTAGGGAGCAGCCGCAGCAGTGCCTAGTGGTGGGCGGTCAGGACTAGCTCAGGATGTGGGGACAGGAGTTTTAAGAAACCTTCCTACCTAAGAGATGGATGGGCTAATGAAAAGCCTCCTTGATTTCTCCTATCCAGGGCACTGCATAACCTTTTTTTTCTAAAAAGGGTGTTTATCATCACCTTAAAATGTATGCTAACATTTCTCCAGCTTTCCAACTTCTTAAAAAGTAATTTTTATTTATTTTAACATTTCTTCATTTTTGGGAGACAGAGTGAGATAGAGCATGAGCAGGGGAGGGGTAGAAAGAGAGGGAGACAGAATCGGAAGCAGGCTCCAGGCTCTAAGCTGTCAGCACTGACCCCAACGCAGAGCTCAAACTCACGAATCGTGAGATCGTGACCTGAGCTGAAGTCAGATGCATAACGACTGAGACACCCAGGTGCTCTTCCAACTTTTTTTTTTTTTTTTTTACGTAAACTCTATACCCAAAGTGGGGCTCAGACTCACAACCTGGCAATGAAGAGTTGCATATTCTGACTGAACCAGCCAG